>NC_142843.1:21063106-21214621 GCF_061612785.1 Hesperophylax consimilis | reverse complement strand
CAGTGGTACCGTGACTCGCTCGCCAAGAAGAAAAGCCTCACGCAACCCAAGAAACCAATGCCACACAAAAGAAAGAAAAAACACAAGGGAGAATCGAGCGACGATTCGTCAGATCCAGAAGAAGAAATTGATAGAATGTTTAAGCACTCTGAAGGGAAGGAATCAAAGCACGAAATTAGCGCTACAGACAATGCGGACATTTACCGGATGATTGAGAGGCGGAAAGCCTTCTTCATTCAGAAAATCCGGCCCTTTAGGTATCAGGGTGGCAGCCAAGTTCAGGTTATGCAGTCTTACATTGACTACAGCGGAGCAGAGTTGATTGCGCAGTACCTAGCATCAAAGAGGAGTTTCTCACAAAGCTTTGACAGATATTTGCAAAAGGTGAGCTGTTTTCTATAATTTCTGTTTTCTCTAATTTTATTATAATGTCTTTTATTATAGGTGTATTGCGAAAGGTAACCATTCAAACCGGACAGTGCAACACACTTTAGAAAAGTGATGGAAAAAAATGGGTTACGTTAGCTAAGGTTTATAGGATTTTTTTTTCATCACATTTAATGACTACACTTTTAAAAAGTATTTTGTATTGCCATTGTCCTGAGTTGTCACTGAACCACTGCGGTTAGGATCCATTGCAAACCTCTCTTTCTGTTACATGCGTCGTTTATGAGAAAATGTTTAACCGGTAGACTGCGGATGTGTCTCTGGAGAACATGCGAACATTCTAATATTATCCTTGTTGGAATAATTTGCGATGCGATTTTAATTTTAATGCTTGCAAAAATGTATGAAAAACAAAATCAGCTTCGTTTGGGCTAGTAAAACTTAAGGTTTCACTAATATTTTTCTGTTTTATGCTCCGGCCTTCAACAGGTTAAAAGAATCGGACACAGAGCCCTCAAGTTGCAAATCATTTAAAAATTTGGTGATGGGCATCCCAAATTTTTTGGGCCGTTGAGGTAATATTTGGCAAAGAGGGCACTATTATTATTGATACTGAGAAGGAGGTCTGTATGGCTCCCAAAGCACTCAAGCCATAGCCCCATTGTGCTATTTCCCGTGTTTCTCCTGATTCACTTGACAATATCCCAGTTCCTCCAATGAACTTCACCATGGTTGTCATGTGCCTCCTGGTTTCACATCATGGTATTCAACTCCCCAGGTTTCTATTCCTTCTTCCCATCAAGGCGAGAGATTGTCACCATATATGAATCAACCGCTGCAGGTGTCTCTTTTGGTGGCTGTAAGTTTCTATCCTTGTTGACTAGTTTGCTAGACCTGGTCCGTCCTAATGATTTATCTCATTCCTGTAAAATGATTCAATAACAGTAACATTTAACTAATTTTAGATCCTGCTGGTCCTGTGTGAGAATTCCATCGCCATCCGCACGCGCGCCATGAAGTGCCTGGCCATGATCGTGGAGGTGGACCCCGCCGTGCTGGGCCGGCCCGACATGACGGCCGGGGTCAACCGCTCCTTCCTGGACCAGAGCACCTCGGTGCGCGAGGCCGCCGTTGACCTGGTCGGCAAGTTCGTGCTGCACCGGCCCGAGCTCATTGACAACTATTACTACATGCTATCTTGCCGGATACTGGTAAATTGCCCTTTAATACAACTTTAATAACATCATTCGTTCTACAATCCTTGGAGTCTCTTGACCGCCTATAAATAACATAATATAACCTTCCTAGAAATAATGTGTTTTACATAGGGCCCGTCTATATTTATTGTAGTCTAAGGCAGTAGCGGCCAAGTAATAAGTGCTCTCTATTCTTATGTGAGAGTTTTGTTATTATTTCATCATGGGCCATTTATTTGACAGTACAATAATAACAGAACTTGAGTAGAACTTTCACAGAACTTGATGAATTGTTAAAATTCTGTGAAACAACCCGTGCCAAGCTTTCCTTATAACATAATACGTATAGAGATGAAACCGTTTAGGTTATAATTGCGTATTGGTTTTCTTTTAACCTGCAATATTTTTGTGTTAAAATTCAGGACACTGGTGTTTCGGTTCGGAAAAGGGTTATCAAAATCCTGAAAGACATCTGCATAGAGTGCCCGGAGTTCCCCAAGATCCCCGAAATCTGTGTCAAGATGATCCGGAGGGTGAACGACGAGGAGGGCATCCGGAAGCTGGTGATGGAGGTGTTCCAGAACATGTGGTTCAGCCCGTGCCCCGTGTCCTCCATCAACAGGCACGCCGACCCCACCTCTGACCCCCTTACCAGGAAGGTGCTGAACATCACCGACGTCGTTCTGTCCTCCCGGGATATCGGCTTGGAATGGTTTCAGCAACTGCTGCAAAGTGTAAGTCACAACACTTCTTCTGGTGCTATCTCCTCTCGGTTATCTCAATAAATTGTTTCCGACAGCACTATTATATTCTATATCAATAATCTTTTTACTACTTGTACATAAACCTATATTATCTTTCTTTACAGTTATTTAAGCCGAAGGAAGACAAGGAAGACTCAACGAAAATTAATTTTAACCCACCAAAAGCACTGCTCCTATCCTGTCAGCAAATTGTGGATTGTCTAATAGAAAATCTACTAAGGCTAGAAGAGAATACATTACCTGAAGGTTTGCAACATTACCATTTCAATAACTGATTGATGATTCTTAAATGAAGTGATGTGCTTATCTAGAATTATTTGTTTCAGGGGGAGGACAAGAAAACGCCCAGCGACTTGTGGCGTGTTTAAGCACATTACATTTGTTTGCTAAAATCAGGCCACAGCTGCTGGTCAACCACGCACTCACCCTTCAACCGTACCTTAGTTTAAAATGTCAGGTTAGTCTATCACTTTTACTAATACATAAAGATCACAATCACTCCAACAATGTGTTAAACTCTTCCTTTGTAGCTGTTTTGAAAAGAGAAATTTATGCATTGTACTGTGTACAATGAATTTAGTTTTTGAATTCCAATTTAAACTGGTCTTGTAGCCCTTATGATATTGTGTTTCTAATAATGCACTAGGACAGGCGACTGACATCTGGTATGAAAGAGACGTTATGAGAAAGCGAGTAGAAAGGACTACAAAAGAGGGTTAACAGTTGTCTAATGCCTCTTCTTCATAACTTTTCCCTCAAGATAGTACACAGTGTTAATACATAATTACAATATCTTGATTATTATTCTTACATTCCAATTTATAGGTTAACCTTTTTTTGTCTCCGTTGCCGATAGGCACAATAAAAAAAAAAAAACACTTCTCTGATCCATTCTGGGGAAACTAATATAATATCTAAATCATGTAAACAAATTTTCTGATAAGACAATGAGATATCTGGTATGATACAATGTAAGAATGTGAATGAAGCAAGAAGTGTGTACCAAGACTGGGTTGTTTGGCGGTCTGTCCTCTCTGCCTACCCCTGCGGATTTGTGCGATATGGTTAGTTAGTTATCTGATAAGACAGTAATGCAAAAAACTGGTGAGTTATTATGAAAACAGAATTCGTAGTGGATGGCGAAAATTTTACATCGGCACACTAATATGTAGTTAATTAATGTTATAAAGTCTTTAAAAGAAAATTACATCATGTTACTTATTCAACATATTTGAGATAATACACTACTTATTATGCTATCCCAATTCACAGTTTAATCAATTTTATAAAGCCATTAAACGGATATTACATTATGTTAATTATTTGACATTATATTATTTGTATTTTTATAAATTGGATGTTGTTTTATTTTCAGACGGCAAGCGACCAACAGATCATTAGCTGTGTGGCATCCACCCTAGAATTAGTCGTACCACTAATGGAGCACCCCAGCGAACCTTTCCTAGCGCAATTGGAAGAGGACTCAGTCAAACTGATACTGCAGCATGGCCAAATAGTTATAGCCAGCTGTTTGTCATGTTTAGGGTCCATTGTTAATAATGTTACTAAGAATTTTAAACTTATTAGGGATGTCTTTCAAAAATATCACGGTACGTTAATTTTTTATTTAATAATAAACATTATATTCTCTGCTTCAGTAGCCTTCCTGATTTTTTAGTTTAACCCAATTAAAAAATCGAATAAATGTTGGTTATGTCAATTAGCCTTTCTGCCGTTGATAAGTGATCCGTCGGCGGCTATCTCCATATGCGGATGTCGCATATATGATCCATGATGTTTCACTAACACACATACATTGTGTCAAAATTTTCCACGTAATGAGATAGATTGCTTAGAAAAGGCCACCATTGTAAAGGTTAAAATAAATTTTAGGAAGTTCATTATTGGATGTTAATTGATGTTTAATTTCAGGTATATTAGTGCAATGGAAGAATGGATGGCAAACAAATTCAGAAATGATGAGAACAACTAACAGAAGACCACAGTTTCGGCGGGCCCTCTACATCGTGGGGCTTCTGCTGAGGCATTTTGACTTTACCGATCTTCTCGTTATCCAAGGACTACCGGTAAGCAAGTCTATAGTATAATCTATTAATAATCCCTTTTTACTAATAATAATGCAGTGGAAATGAGATCCCTGAGATGTAAATATAACCATGTACACAAACAACTATGTGTTACAAATGTAAAGATTGAAAATAATTCAATGCTGATGTAAAGATCAACATTAAGGAAGGGTTGTTTCACAGAATTTAACACACTTCGGCTGGGAAAGGTAGTCCTACCTGTTCGATCTATTGATGCTTAACGCTGGGAAGGGTAGTTCTACATTTTGCGCCGGCCTCATTTCAATGGCAGAAAAGATGGAATTATTCTATGTTTTTATATGAATATTATATACCAATCTCTTCGTAAAGGTCAAAACTCTATGTACACAATTATCGAATCCTAATGTAAGTCTCCTTTTTATATCTTTGTGCCTTTAGTTTACAGCAGTATTTCAACAAAAGGATAATATATTATTTGTTATTGTAATAATTCAATTCTTGGAATGAGGGTTTTATGTGCAAGCGAGCGAGAGATGTCGGGCGTATTTAAAGAAAGCAGGCGTGGGCAAATACCGATAGGCGGACCATAATAAACATATTACAAGGTTAATTGAGTTGCATTTCAAATAATAATCGATTTTCGTTTAGTACTTTTATAGCTTTGGTATGCTTAGTTACTACGTAGAAATTGTTATTAAAACAAATAATTATTTTCGAAGATAAAGCGAATATTTAAAACAAATTAAATAAATCGCGACCTTCATTTTCGCCCGGAGACAGCGTAGCTTCAGTGTAAAAAGTGCCCACCAGAAATGTGTTAATACATATTCAAGTTTTGTGAAAGTCCTATTCAGGTTTTGTTTCTATCCAAGCACTGTCAAACAACTGGCCTATGATGAAATAACAACAGTACTTTCATAGAACTGTAAACATTGGAATTTGTTGAATTGTTCAAATTCTGAAAACAAACAACCCCATCCTAAGATATGGTCAAATGAATCAAACACTTATATGTGGAGTAATATAAAAAGTTAATATAACAGAAGATCGTGTGTGAGATGATATATGAAGCTGAATGTGCAGAGTCTATGCTAAGACATAGTCGTGTGGCAGTCCCTTGACATGATGCTTAGTTAATAATTTTTTACATGAATGCAATGAAATGCATAAACCAATATTGTATACAGTGAAAATCGAAAGTTTATTTTTTCAGTCCGTTGAATATTGAATTTGAAAACTGGCCCAATTTATCCCAAATAATGGCTGGTTATAGCTTAGTCTCTGTTATGGCATCTCAAACTCAATTGACAGTTCATCAAATGTCTCCATTTGTTAAGCGAGCTTAATCCTGCCAAATAAGTAGCAACTAACTTTGCTTAGGTTACACTGGGTTGGAAACAGTGAGGTTGTGCATTTGGACGTGGTTTATAGCCAAACAGTGGGACTATGGCATCCCCCAAGGGTATACCCCCATAAGGGATAATGAAGGTAATTTTATGTTGACGAATAAAATTTCTATACCGATTTAAAATGTACTGTTTTCGATTTGCCGCCAAAACGACATGTTCATTTTTATTTGTAAATTCAGCGGCGTTGATGTCACGCCGGGCGACATTGGTGACAGCCGTCTTATCAAGCATTGCCGTTTTCTATGCATAATGACTTGTAGCCAATTTGAACCGTTTCGGAATGTGCTGTTTTAGATTGTTTTTGAAATCAATAATAATGAATGAAAATATTAAAATTACATGTTTTCAGTACAATATTTACATTCAGAAAAATAAACTTTACAGTCGGAAAAATAAACTTTACATCTTCCAAACATTTTTGATTGTATTCATAGTTTATGCAAATACCCCATTGGGGTATGTTGTTAGGCTAAAGATATTGGAGAAAAAAAGGAGATGGGAAGAGGAAGGTTGTGATTAATTTAACAATATGTTTGTTGTAAACTTCCAGGCCGACATAAAGGACCAGGTGTTCCAGACGATGCTGTTCTTCCTGCACCTGGACGACGAGGACTTCCAAGCACACACGCTCAAGTCGGTGGGTTCGGTGTGTGTGCGCCACTACGAGTTCATGCTTCAGCCGGAGCTTAAGGAGTACTACCACTACTTGCTCAACTCGGAGTTATCCTCGCTGGACATGAAGGCCGAGGTGCTCAAGAACATCGAGATGTACCTGCTGGAGGAGGAACAGAGAATGATAAAGCAGGATAAAGAATGTAAGACTGTTTATACATTGACTGCCTTCTAATATCTTTATCTCTTATTGATGAGTTGATCGAGGTCCTTCTCTGTGTATCTAATTTTCTCTTTTACATCTTTCATATTGCCAGAATAACAACAGAAATTTCTTTTTATTCTCTATGAATATAAGTTTTTCAAATAGACCCATAGACTAATGACACAAAACCACTAGCTTAGGTAGTGTCTGTTATTTAATATTAGACAAAAATTGAGGGCTGCGATCTTTTAAAAGGTTTTAAATAGCAACACCAAGATGGCTCAAGGGAAAATGAATGTAAATTTAAAAAAGCAAATTGCATATTATTTTTATTTTAACCAAACTGTGTTAAATTAGTGGTACTTTGCGAAAGGATTCTACATCATATTAAATTCAAAGACAATTTTGCGTTAAAACTTTATACACTTGCAAGTTTTTTTGTATTTCTGATAATTTATATACATAGGGCGTGGTGAGAAGTTTCCGGGCTTACACATAGATGGCGCCAACTGGTCTAATTTTGTACTGGCATTCATACTACTATTCGCTACCTTGCAAAACAAATTTCAGATCAATAGCTCTGTTAGTATACGTTTGACATAGTTCCAAAGAAGACGCCTTTGTGTCATTTTCGTGAAAATGGAAAAAGGGGGAAAACGCGTATAAAATACTTAACTTTTTTGGTTTAACTTCTTTTGAAATCAAAGAAGAAATGGATTCAACGCTTAAAGACTATTATCCATCATAGTCAACGATGACTCAGTGGGTTTCACCGGAGCACTGATGACAAACCACACTCCGGACGCCCTGTTGAGATCCGAAAAATCCATAAAATCGTGCTAAAATATCCCAGATTATAAGTGAATGAGATACATGATGCTGTTACAATGTCAACTGTATGTGTGCGCAATATTTTAAATAAGCATTCAGGTATGGAAGAACTGTGCACTAGGTGAGTGCCTCGTTTGCTAAAAGTTGATCAAATGGCACGCCGCCAGACTGTTTCAATTGAGAATTTGGATCTAAGCAAATTTTTGCATCCATTCATGACTGGTGATGAGACTTGGATCCATCACCATACTCCCGAAAGTGTATTCGTCTTCATGGAGATTATGTTGAGAAATAAAAGCAAAAAAATATGTTTTTATTTTGTTAGGCCCGAAACTTTTCACCCCTCCCTCGTATGTATCAAAATAACCATTTATTAACAGCAAAATAATACAAAATCTAATTCGCAATCAAAATTATGTTGGTTTTACTTTGAAAATTAACGTTTGTTTAAAACGAACTGTCAAATTTAAATATGAAAAGCAAATTTCAAAGGCAAACTAAGTAGCTTGGGTTTTGCCATAGTAATACAAACATTTAGTACCATTTGAATACATTTCTGGAATATCATGTTAAGCTGTACCATCATCCCACTTCATACCATTAATGTGAGACGTCAAGATTATTTTTTTATATTGCATTTTTAATTGTTATTTTGTTCAGGGTCAAAACGATCAAAGCAAGAAAATCTTAAGGAGATGGGAGACGTATCATCGGGCATGGCCTCCACAGTGATCCAGCTGTACCTGAGGGAGATCCTGGGCTCCTTTCTGCACACGAGCACCATCGTGAGGACCAGCGCCATGAAAGTCATCCAGCTGGTGTTGGCCCAGGGTCTGGTGCATCCCGTTCAGGTGAATTATTAACATCAATCTCTTCGGGTTTCACACTCCATGACCAAATAGTACATAATTAAATAAAGAATAATCATAAGAAATATATCATATTTTTATGAATTTACATCAAATATCTAAATTTAAACTCCGGCTGCAACAAAAATAGGCTGACTAAATTCAATTTACCCGGAAATATAGCATATGTTTACAAATTTACATCAAATATCTGAATTTAAAGGGTCGGCTGCGAAATTTCGATTTAAGCGTAAATATATGGTATTTTTATAAATTTATTTAGAATATCAGAATTTAAAGAGCCGGCTGCGAAATTTCAATTTATGCAGAAATTTCAATTTATGCAGAAATATATCGTAGTTTTATGAATTTATTTCCAAAATCAGAATTTAAAGGGCCGGCCGCTACTGAAATTTGAAGTTAGTGCAATCTCAATCTTTCAAACCTTACAAAAAAAATATCCATCTCTGGAAATATGTTAAATCTCCCAGGACGCTCATTCAAATCAGCCTCCTAACTTGAGCCCTTGAGGCGAATTTTCATGAAAACCGCGCCTTATAAATATTATTATTATTATTACTGTATGTGATAGCATATTTAGTTCTTTAGTCAGATTCGCAGTAGGATCCAGCCAGGAGTTCATCCTTCAATTCGTGTTAAAATCTAGTGATTTTAATATCGACACTTTTTAATTTAGCTTCCGCGCAACGCGAGAGGCAAGCGCGTTGCACGTCTTGTCGCTAGGAGCACTGGTGCACGAAGAAGACCGTTGAACGGCAGCAGGCGCGTATCTCGCATGTTGGTTTAGTTACGATAGTGGCCTTAAGACGCCGACGGCGTGGGGCAGCACTATCTTGTTATGATTTCATAACCTCTTTTATACAAAAAATGTTTCTGAAACTCACGGGTGACGGTGGCCAAACACATCTCAGCTTGTGCACGGAAGGGGGACATCTGGCAACCTTGTTTTCGATGACACAGAATCTAGAGGGTGTTGCTCATGGTATTATCCCGACTTTAATTAGGCGGGAGGTTCATTTAGGTTGAAATGAGATGCACGTCGACCATTTGTAAAATGGCCAAGTTGGCTTTTGCAGTAGCGCAGGTATCTTGGAGACCTTCAGTGTGGACTTGCAGATTGTTCGGGTGGTAATGGACGACTGTCTTACTTGATACAATGTATTCTGTTATTCTATTTGTTTCATCACACATGAACTTTAGTTTTCAAGTTTGTAAAATTAGCACAAGTCTCAGAAAGCTGATGGAATTGGCGGATGATGTTTGGGCATGTAGATATTGGGAATGCATAGTAAAGTTAAATGCACTTGCGTGATAAAATTTAATTTTAAATACATATATTTTTTTTGTAGATCGTCCCCTATTTAATATCGATGAGCACCGACATAGAAGTGAATGTGTCGCACACGGCCGACAAGCAGCTGCAGGAGATTGACAAGAAGTACCCCGGTTTTATTCACATGAAGTCACAGCTCGGCATCAAATTATCTTATGAACTGCAAAAAATACTACAAGCTCATCCCAAAACCAAAATCTTAGGGATTATACATGGATTTAGGTAAGTAAAAAGAGAACTTTATTCAAATCATTCATGCTTTTCTGAGTGTTATCCATGTTATATTGTTATTTTGGGTACTTTTCTAGGATCAAAGAACCAGACGAATACCCGACTGCATTAAATGGATTTTTGTATTCACTTCTTCGAGTTACCAAACCACAAAGAAGAGCTCTTGCTTTGTCCATTTTAAAACAATTTGATGAGCATGCGGTGAGTGTTATTTTGTTTATCCATTTTGAATGCGAATCCCCATCTTTGATTCACAGTGATATATATTACATACTTAGTTTTGGAGAACTGATTTGCTTAATTTTTAAATTTACTAATAAACATTTGTAATTTATTTCAGAAAACTCCATTGGCGCAAATGCTCTACTTGGCAGACAACCTTGCGTACTTCCCTTACCAAGTTCAAGATGAACCCTTGTTTATAATTCACCACATTGACATCATCATCTCTACTTCGGGATCCAATCTTCTACAGCTTTTTCGGGAGGTAATGACAACACGCCATAATAAACTTCTTATTATTTGATATTACGTACATAAACACTGTTGCGTAGAGACCCCCGAAGAGTGTCAAATTGTCACATAAATTATAATACTCACAAATTTGGTGTCAATTGCTTCATAGTAAAGCTAAATTGTTTTCAAGAATTTACAAAACAATAAAGGCAATAAACAAAAAAAATAAACCCTCTAGGTTATCGTTATATTTTAGGAATGAATAATATATGTTGAGCTTCAGATGAGAAACCATCTCATGGACAAAGCTTCAGTTTCTACACTCAGGTCGTAGGCCTGTATTAAGATTAATTACGGGGGTTTAGGATCACAAGGGCTTATATACAAAACACAGTTTTGAGATAAACGCAAATAAATATTGGAAGGCTCATACGCCCAACAGTATCTCTTACGGCTTTATGTACGAGATAGAGCTTTGTGTCACTAATTATTATGATTATGGTATTACCGAAACCGAGCTTAACTCAAAACACCAGTTTTTGTAGTTAGGCCCCTGTAATCCTAAGCCCCTGTATATGTGGCGCATTGTATTGAAAAACTGGGATTCAAATAATAAATTTGAATCGACTTTGATAACTAATTAAGGTTTCAAAATGGGCAGTATCTATATTTAGGAAAAATTGTACCATTGGCATTGTATTGAAGCAGCGATGTGATGTATGAAGTCATCAGCGTGGCGAAGAGGCGATGCATCTTCTTTGAAGTATGTTATAGTGTCCAAATAGGAACTGCAAACCCAGATCCAATCCCATCAATCCGAACCCATCAGTTTATGGGGATCTTCAAATCCCAGGTGGCATGGTGGATTGCTCCGTATTCTATTTCCAATTCCAGCAGCAGTTCAGTTCGGACCCACATGACGCTGGTGTGGTTGGTGCTACTCGGTGGGCTAAGGACCAGTCTCCCTCGCCCACCGGTAAGATCCAAAAAAGACCGAGCAGTATTCTTACGCTCAGATGTGGTTGATAATGTTGTTGCAAGTCACAAGGTCGCCAACCTTGCGGTGCCAAAAACTGCAGTATCACCAACACAGCGACCCATAAAATAGGTACTTTCTAAGTACAAAGGGATTCACATATGGATTGTACAATTACTCTTTGGTTATGAAATTTATTTTCTAACTTTGTATATACATAACCTGCTTTTTTTAAAACCATATAACTTGGAACTGGACAACTCACAATCATTCTTGTAGCATGTAGACAAGCCTTGTATGTATTCTGTTAATATGCAATAAATTCTTAACAATCTTAGTATAGTTCAACCAAACACAAAGTCTGTTCCCTGGTATTTTTTTTATTTTTTTAAGTGAATACCTCACAAGAATCCCAACTGCTCCCGTCTGGAGTCAGTGAGACTATGGCATCCCCAATTGGGGGATGTTGTGAGGCTGAAGGTAAGTGGGGAAGGGAAAGAGGAAGGTGGGGAAGTACCTGGCTATTCAGATCTAGTCACTAAATACGGCTAAAGCCATTTGGAGCATTTGGTATTGTCCGGATTGCTGTGTGGCAAGCCACCAATGATCACTAATGAACTATCCTTTCTACACATTGCAAGAAACATGCTCCGCACACCTTCTTTTGCTTGCGGTCTAGCTATAGTAAACTCAGGGCATCATAGCAGTACAGTAGATTGTGTATTGCAATTTGCGAATAAGTACATATGTCCCCAGGGTCTTATTCCGATGCAAGTGGTCCCCGACGCATCGCTGGCGCCGGGTGTGCAGGAAGAAGAAGAAGAGGAAGAAGAAGATGCCGAGGCGCTCCTGGCCCGAGTTCCCGAGGACACGGCACCTCTGCGAATCTGTCTCGCCACGGCGCAGGGCTGCCTGCTGCTGCTGGTGCTCAAACAGCACCTAAAGGCCACCTATGGGCTGACCGACGGGTGAGAATTATGAAACACACTATTGTTTGATGCTTTGCACCTTCTGCCTTTGTGCATGGTATGACCATGATCTCTGTCATAGCATCAGCACTTTTCCATTATAATAATAATTACTATACTTTGTATTGCATGGTAATGGAAATGATTTAACCTTTTAAATATATTCCAAATTAACAGCACAACTTGTCAGATAATCATAATATCATCATTTTTGTGACAAATCATCTCAAGAATGCTAGCTTAGGACCGGTTGTTTCGGAGAATTTGAACAATTCATCAAATTTCAACGTTAATTTTGCGAGTTCTGTGAAAGTCCTATTCAAGTTCTGATATTATATCATTATGTATAGGCTAGTTGCTTGACAGAACTGAAATAGTAACAGAACTACAAAATATCTTTCACAGAACTCGCAAATTAACGTTGAAATTTGAAGAATTGTTCAAATTCTCCGAAACAACCTGTTCTTAGACAAACATTCCCTAGTTATAATTAACCTGAGTGATGCTCTGATAGCCAGGCAGCCCTAATGGGACTGGAAAGTAACCAATGTGACTCCAGACTAGTGATAGAATGCAAGACCATTCTTGAGGAACTTGATGTGGGAGTAGTAGGAGTTTTGCCACACCAAAATACATATTGAAACGTGGATCAAATCCCGGCACTGGGAGGAATGTGAAAGGGCACCCGGAATCAGTGGCGGCTCGTGACTTTTGGGTTACTAGAGTGCTAATATTACAAAAAATGGCATTATTGATGTTGTTGTAGCTGAAAATGATTATTTTTTTTTTCGAAAAATTGTTTTTTTGTATGAAGATTTTCAGGAATTCCATGCGGCGCACGGCTAAACTGAAATTTCCTGAAAATCTTCATACAAAAAATCGATTTTCGAAAAAAAATAAAAAATCTTTTTAGCTACAACATCAGAAATGCCATTTTTTTTAAATATTAGCACTCTAGTACACCCAAAAGTCACGAGCCGCCACTGCCCGGAATGAGGCAATCCAAAGTACTCATAAACGGACCAGACCCAAGGTGAACCAGACACCTACTCAATATGGACAGAAACTCACTGAGAGAACTATAACTACTAACGGGACACTGCCATCTCAGGAGACATGCAGTTGTTGGAAGTGGAAAACACCAACAGATGCAGGAAATGTGAAGAGGATGAAGAGACTCCAATTCACCTTTGGTGATAATGTCCTGCTCTGTTGGGAACAAAGCTCAGATAACCCTGGAAGACACATTGTAGAACCAGAAGACATAGCCACATATCCAATAACAACCCTGGTGAACTTTATAAAAGGGACTGGATTACTATTAAAGGAATGAGGTAAAATGGGAAATAGCACAATGGGCCTATGGCCTAAGTGCTCACGAGAACCTTGCGTCACCTGACGGTTTTTAAATTCATCCTACTACCATTGTGTAAAATGATTCTTGTCCAATGATGGGAGGACTTAGCTAGCAGAGGAGACCGCTCAAACAACTAACCAATATATGAATTGCCATTTTATTTTTAGAAACATATTTATCTTTGGGTTTTTGCAAGCAAGGATCATTGTAGTTTATGTTTATTATAATTTTTTAACTCTAATGGAAATTTTTTTTTTTATCTTTATTTTTGCCGTGTCATGGCTGTTTTGGTAGCATGTTTTAAAATGTTCATGAAAACACTCAATTATAAGTTGTTGGTAATATTGTTTGTTCGTCAATTATAAGTTGTGTGATTGATCTTTATAACAGTGTTAGTAATATCGTTTGTTTGTCTATTTACAGAAAAATATCACAATATTCCCCTTCGGAAGGAGCTAAAATTTACGAGAAGGCTGTTAATAGGAAATCTAATGCTAAATTTAGTCCTAAAGCGACTATCACCAAACTCAAAGAGGGCGATTCTACGATAGAACTAGAAGAAGATGGCAGGAAAGATCTTATCAATCAGTATCTTGAGGTAAATAAAGGCCAATCCTTTAACTTAACCCTAGGAATGCTAATTAGGATGCAAACATCTCTAAACCCGAAAGGAATTCCAGTCAAATAAAAAAATTATGAAAGTTCACCTTCTTACTTAAATACCAGTATTTTTATTTTACAAATGTCGATTTCATATTTGAAATAATTTTTAAAGTTTACATTATTAAACGCAAACTTTAAAAAGTGCCAAAACTATCATAATCTGACGGAGTATGAGTGACTTCATACGTATCTCAGTTTTGTCGGTTAACAGTGATGTCAATCCCACTCGGGTCCTTATGAAAACAAAAATACCCAGTTTAAATAGTTGTAAACCGTAATAGTGACCCGTGTACGAGTACACGCAGCGCAACTTGGCATAAAATTTCCCGCATTCTTAATGCACGCAGCCAGCCAACCCATGAGGTAACGGTTTAAGTACTGTCAGAACCCACCGACAAATCACAGGGCGTTTGAGGGTCTTACACTGTCTTACGATTTTAATAGTTTATAAGTGATGATTTAGTAATTCTACTTGTATATTCAGAATCAGTGTTTGTTGATCTATATGAATACAGTGAAACTGGCTCAAGAAGTTCCCACGCAAGAAGTTTCATGCTTAAGAAGTTTGAAATTTTTTCGGTCCCTTGAAGACTCAATTTGAAAAATGGCCCAAATTATCCCACATACAAGGTTTTCCCGGTCCCTTGAAAAACTTCTTTAGAGAGTTTCACTGTATGTATTCAAGTCATAATATTTTTCACTCAAGTTCCTTCTGTAACTTAGAAAGTTGTCCCTAATTTCAAAGAATTGAACTTGAATTGGAGTTGCGCTAACTAGGTATGCTTTTGGGTTTGAAAGTGTATAAGAGTGTGTTGTCTGTTTGCAGTTCAAGCAACTGATGCTGAAATTCGATCCTGAGGAAGAAGAAGAAGATGACGTGGTGGTAGCGGTTGCGGCACCGGCGGGAGCCCCGGCGCCCCCGCCGCCCGCGTCTGTCCCTGCCACGTAGTGCCCCCTTGTGCAGACACTGCCAACATACATGTGTCCCCACACCATGTCCACACAATCAAAAGCACAAAAGTGATAAAAAGTTTTATAAAAATAATTGGGATTTTTAAACGACCGTATTCATGGAATGTGATGTTTGAATAAAAAAGTAACTAACAGACAATGTACAAACATTAAAGTTGTTAATAAACCTTAGTGTGGAGCGTTTATAGTTTATATTGGTTAGGGTGTGCAAATGACGTATATTAATTAAGTGTCTGTAAATGAAATGTGCGAGTGTTGTATAGAGTTGTATAGAGTAAGTAAGCGAGGCGGTGAACGTTGCACCTATCCGTCTGTCCGTCGGTGGTTCTCGTCCATCGCTGATTATATTTTTATTTATAATTTCTAACATAATTTTATTTAAGTTTATGAAGAAAATTTTAAAATGTATCGTCGTTATAGTACATATATTTTCTATGCAATAATGCTTAGCTATTCTCAGAAATATTTATTTTCTAAATCAATAATGACGGTGAATATAAACAAAACAATTAGTAGTCTTTGTTGGGAGAGCGAATTGTCAACAAGTGGAGGTGCATCGGACAAAAATTTAATTTGAGTCATTCTTAAAGATTGAATATATTTAGGCAATGTTAACAGAAGGATAAATATATATTATACAATAAAGGCTGTTGGTGAGATAAACAATAGATTTGTTGGGTGTCAGAAGTATAAGGTTGAAGAACAAATGTGACAGCATATCTAGGTAGGGTGGGGAGACATGCACATTCACTTCATTTCATTTATAAATCAAACTTCCTTTACATTTACCTTGTGACTACAAAGTGTTACGCTTTGTGTGATTTGATTTAACTATCACTGTATTATTATAATCAGATATTATTATTTATGAGGCAGACATCAATGCTGCAATTCAGCAACTGCTTTTTTTATGTATTAAATAAATAATATGCGATCAAAGAATAACAATTAAATTATTTAATCAACCCCCAGTTTATTTCTGCATCAGGCAACTCCAATCAAAATAAAAACTATTGGTTTTTTTTGTAGATAAAATTGATAAAATATATTTTGTAAGAAAAGGGAAAGATGCATGTTTCCCCGTTGCAAATTAAATAAATAAAGAGTGTGTGTTTGGATCGGAGAAAGAGAAGTGATGAGATTTGTTTGCAATTAGAATTGTAGTAGGAATGATGCGTCTTCCTGGGCGCCCAACACCTTGCGTCTCTAGCCACAGTTTTCCTTTGGGTCTGTTGCACTAAACTCTCTTAACGAAGTTGTATTGATTATTGCCAATTAAATGAATCAAGTAAATAATCTGCAGTTATTTTGTAAATACAAACCAAAGCACATAGAAAATTTACTTCGGTTAATATTTTTGTCACTTTAATAATAAGAACAAAACAATACTTTTTATTGAAAACATATTATGTTATGTGTAAGAGAAGAGAATTTGGTTATCCTAGTGATGAAAATATTAATTCAATTGTTTTACTGTGCAGTGTGAATTGATACTTCTGCTAGTTAATTTAAAATACAAAAAGACTTTGGACCTCATGTTTTTTCTTGAAAACCCAATAACATAGTTCTTGGGTTTTTGATGTTTGACAATATTGCATTGTTCACGGATTATTTATTGTACAAAAAATTGGTGCAGTAAGACCGAAAGTAATAATTTTAATTGTCACTTAAACAATTTATTAATTTTTTTAACTAATTAAATATACAGGTTTCGGAGGACCATTTATTTTCCCCCATGGAGTTTATCTTTTCATTTTTCCAAAGCAAAGTGCATTATTTCTTGAATAATACTTGGATGAACAGTATTTTCCTCATTCATATAAAGGTTATGAAGGCAGTTGGGGAGTTGGGGAGAGGGGTCGGTTGGGTTAGGTTAGGACAAGGCTGATAGGATAGAGATCATATCCTGACCGCAACATGAATTCATCAGATTGTAAATAAAAGCATTTATACCATATTGTTTTTCAATTGGAACAAATAGGAAAACCATTTGGTCATTTAATTAATAATAAATTTTTCAAATAAAATATTACTTGTATTTTTTCATTATTTAAATTTATTTTATCCTTTCTCTGGCCTAATATTTTTTGTGATTATATGAAATATATGGTTACACATATACATTTGCCTTTTCTTCACATTCATTTTCTACAGCAGGAATCTTCACTTGAACTATTCGTTGCTAAAGACATAATTTTAATACTATACGCAATAACAAAATGACGTTACAAGACCTAGGAGTTACCATATCACAAGACTTCAAAATGGGAACCGCTGGGATTGTCAAAAGCGCAAATTCTATAAAATATTTAATCAGGAAATCCTTTGACCTAACACACCAGACTTGATGTTAAAAATATTCAAAACATAAGTGCGACCGCGCCTGGAATATGCTTTCCGTATTCATATGGAGTCCACACTTTGCGAAAGATATAGCCCTAATAGAGAGAGTACAGAGATGATATCAAGAGCTTTGAAAGATCGGCAATATTAATACATATAGACTCAAGGAACTAAAATTACCAGTGTTAAAAGAAAGAAGATAAAGAGGTGACTTTATTGAGACTTTCAACATTTTATCTGGACATTATAGTTGCCCTGGCCTCCAAGAAATCTTCACCACCAACAAAAATATAAATCTCTGTGGACACTCAAAAAATTAATAAAATATCTTTTTGTATCCAATCCTAGAAAACACTTCTTTGCAAATAGAATAGTGGATGCATGGAACAAACTTGCACAACGTGTCAACGATTCTACTAATAAAAACCAATTTAAAGCTCGATTGGATTCTTACTTGGAGAGAAGAAAGGATTAACATATTTTAATTTTAAAACAACCAATTACTGTTTAACTGATTTTGAAATCAGATATGAATGGCAGAATACTGTCTGCTCATTAAATAATAATAATATCATCTCTTGTGCTACATGACCAAGCATCGGTTCCTCGTTTCACATTTCCTTTTGAAACTACCAAATAAATGTGTGTGTAATAGGAATTAAATTGGACCCACAACACATAGATGGGAACCTGAGGCTTCGGACCACTTGACTTACTAACTGGCCAAACTTTTAGCCTGATCTACATGGCTGTGCATATGTGATTCATTGGCGGCAATCCCCGTACTACGCGCGAGTATTATGGTCTATGAAGTTTCACAAAAACACATAGGTACCACAGTGGCAGTCTGTGACTTTTCAGTGTAAGATTGAAAAATATGACATTAATGATGTTGTCGTAGCTGAAAAAAAATTTTTTTTTTTTCTTCTAAATTTCAATATTTTGTGTGAAGATTTTTCACTTTGGGGATGGATACAAAAAAATGTACATATGTGTTTTCAGCTACAATGAGATCAATAATATCGTACTTTTCAATTTTCTAGCTCACTGAAAAGTCACAGACCGGTAAATATATTGTGTCAAAACGTGCAGTATGGTGGGATAGATTAAGCTGAAAACGCCAGCATTAAAATGGTTAAAATTGTCAAATTAAAAGTACATATTGGGATAGATTGCGCTGAAGAGGCCGTCATTGAAAAGGTTAATTGACAATAATAATTATGAAATTATAAGTATATATTGGGATAGATTGCGCTGAAAAGGCCTTCATTGAAATGATTAATTGTCAAATTAAAAATACATATTGGGATAAGATTGCGCTAAAAAGGCCGTCATTAAAAAGGTTAATTGACAATAATAATTGTCAAATTAAAAGTACATATTGGGATAGATTGCGCTGAAAAGGCCGCCATTGAAATGATTAATTGTCAAATTAAAAATACATATTGGGATAAGATTGCGCTAAAAAGGCCGTCATTGAAAAGGTTAATTGACAATAATAATTGTCAAATTAAAAGTACATATTGGGATAGATTGCGCTGAAAAGGCCGCCATTGAAATGGTTAAAAGTCAAATTAAAAATATGTATTGGGATAGACTATTATGGTCAGAAATATGATCTAAACGGTGTTAAAAAGAGAAAACATTGAGCGCTTTATATTCAAATCTAGAATCAAAACATGCGCTGAAAAGGTCGGCATTGAAAAGGTTAATTGACAAAAATAATTGTCAAATTAAAAGTACGCAATACATTATTGTCAGAGAAATAATTTCTTTGAATATATGCTTTAAACCTCTGTACATTTCGCTGAATATAACTAGCTATTCTAGCTGGGGAAACTACATACGGTAGATAATATACCTCTATTATAAATATATAAACACATTATCTGGTAAGACGGAATTTACAAAAACATAATTTTGCAAAAAACAAGTAAGTTATGACGAAAATATAATCAGATAGTGCACGGTGAAAATTTAGCGGCGGCCCACCAAGAGTTAATTTGACAAGTTTTTAAATGTCTATTTGCGTTAACTTTTGATCGCCGAATCTAAATTTTTGCCATGCGCAAGCTGATTCTATTTTCGTCATAACTTTCTTGTTTTTTGCAAAATGATGTTTTAGTAAATTGTACAGTCTTGTGTTTACATATTTATAAGAATATTATCTAATCTTCCATAAATAGTTTCCCCAGAATGATTTTTTAATAGTATCCTTGATATGCTGGCGAACAAGTCAGTGAAAGAAATTTTTTTAAATTGTAATAACAGAACTCTCCCATATCTAATAAAACCCATTATCAGCTTTTTAAATCATCACCTGATGTGATAATTCTGTTGTTTTATTATCTTCCATATCTAAAAAATAATCCACATTTAATGTCAATCTAAAGATTGCTGATCCATACTTGTTATTTTAGATTTTTAATGTTTATTTCTATCTCTCTTTCAACATGAAGTTCTTAGCAGTGAATTTATTGGTATTTTCCATTTGTACTTTTTCTCTAGTACAATGCGACACCTGCTCACCATCTAAAAATTTACTTGAGGGTTCAATCGAGACATTTGATAAATTGTTGTTAGAGTAAGTACAAAGCATGATCAATTATTCATTTTTTAACATCAAGTATAATAATTTTTAGGTTAGTTTCTCATTGATTTCTACAAAGCAATATTTTTGAACAGGATGGAAAATTAATGTAGTAAAAAATAGAGAGTGCTGCAATCGATTAAATGGCAACACCGAGATGTTTGAAACTAGTTAAAAGAAAAATTATCAACCTTAAAAGCACCACGGTTCAAGAGAAAGTTTTCCACTTCAATATCAAATAGTATTCATAAATTAGTGGTAATTCCTGAAAGGACTTTCTTTTCTTTTAAAAAGAAAGACAACATTTCTGGGTTACGAATAACCTGACAATATTTGAAAATCTCCTACTACCACAATAGGCAGAAAATATTGGTTGTGTTGTGAGGGGGGACGTATCAAACCAAGGAATTGAACACTATTGAATAACCCATTTATTAGAGGTTAAATAAAGTTTAAAAAAACTATGCTGAAGAAGCGCACACCTAAATGTTTAAAAACAAAATTGCATTAAGAAAATGAGTTTTGGGGATGTGGTTAGGAGACGAATGAAAGAGGTTGTGAGGTCACAGCAGTTATTTGAGTTGAGTGTAGTAGCGAGATGATTCCGGACCAATTGCTCACACAGTTGGTGGATGTAGTCGACGCTGAATTCCCCGGGCCGAAGATCGACACCAGATGTAAGCGGAGATGAACGGAAGTGGAGTGGTTGAGGCGATGAAGTCGGAGGCTCGACACCGCATTGGTGGAGACCGGACTTGTAGATGGTGTCCAGCAACGGGGAAGGCGTTGAGTCTTCCTTGTACTCCAGTGTGACGTAAGAGAGAAGATACTGTGGATCTTGACGGCTTGATGCGAGCACGAATGTAGCACCCCACCGTAGTTAGTATGGTGGTCCGGCTGGTGACTGACTGTATGCAGGAGAGGCGGTGCGAAGCACGGGAGCAGGCATAGGGGCCGCCCGCCTCAGTGGCGGCTAGTCGCTTGCAGAGGACACACTCACTGACTGTTTAAGACTGACTGACTGACTTAGGAAACTCGACAGCACGGCCTTGTATAGAGCAAACGTAGGTAGATGCGCTGTACATTCAATGTTTTACTAGTAGGTTCTAATGCGATGTGGGTTGCATGTATAAACGTTCCCGAACCTTCTAGTAGCTACCGCTACAGTCATAGGTTCCGTCCAGTCAAGCTGTCAGATTCGGAAGTTAAACGTAACATAACACATGTACCTAAAATAATATTTTTTCTAAAATTGGTGTTGCCGTAGTACTGAAAGTTTTTAGATTTTATAAGTACCCACCTTTCATGTTTTCCCAATTTCCCTCATATTCATTTGCTCCTCTACTCAGTGGTTTCACAACTCTTAATATACTATAAATTGTTTTTTTAGAAGGTCGGTTTCTGGCAGTAGCATTGTGGTTGGAAGGACCATAATATTCGAGGGTCCCGGAGTCAACATTTCCTACATCATGGCAGTGCAGGTGGATGGAGTTCAAGATGCAACAGTTGAAATACTCACAGGGGGACTTCAGCAAGATAACGTCACCCTGTCTTTTGTATCCGTGCCTGGAGGGTTTAGTTATAATGTTGTTATTTGGGGCACCCAGCCCAGGGAACTTATCGAATATAATACTTTCCAAGAAATAATTACTTAAATTAGTCATTGAAAATTATATTTATGTATTAGTAAAATTTTGTCAAATGGAGTCGAATAGATATAGCAAAAAGGAGAGCGCGGCAATTGTTTAAATTGTTTTATGGCAACACCAAGATCATTCAACGATATAAAGATATAACTTTAAAACAGCACCCATTTGAGCCAGGTGTATATTGATGAATCTATATTTTGTAATTTAATATGTATTCAAACTTTTTTATTTTCAACACTTTGTTTGCGAGATTGCATAGAAAAATGTTGTATTGTATTTTTGCATTGTACATACACATTGAAACCGATTATTAAATGTTAAAGGTGATAACGCATAATATAATCCCGGCACCAGATCAGCATCGCATCACCTAAAGCTGTTCAGAATTCTATGAATGAAGCTACAGCACACTAATCGGCATCGAAACGGCATTGCCTCGCCTCGGGACAAGCTAGTGAACGGAAAGCGTGTCGTGGTCAACTCGCAGTTACCACGTTTACGCTGTGCCGCACTAACGTCTCGTCGTCACCGCGGGGATAGCAAGCGGTGGTATTCCCCAGGTGACGGTATAAGCCCAACGACCTATCACCCAGCCGCAGCCACACCGACACCCTGAAAGTTCTGAGAAGCTCCGGTGACGTGCCTGTGTTGCGTTGACGGCGAGGCAATGACGATCCGATGCCGAGCTAATAATATGTGTCCATAACCTTAATCTAAATAAAAACTATGTGGAAGACAGGTTGTGTGTTTTTTATTGAAAATGAATGAGTAAGTAAAAATTAAAAAATAAATATCAGTTTGGTTATTTCCATAGGGCTGCTGCTTTTAGGAACGTTGAGATCCAGAGCCATAGGTTTTATCCCAAACAATGTAGTGTTCCAAATCATTTCCAGAAACACTTGGTCTTACTCTGCCCAGCGCATTTTTAAAGTCATCAACGCTAACCGGTCGCACCTGAAATTAGACAAGTACATAATATTACTGAAGAGATCAGAGTAAAAGAGCTAACGGCCACATTGGCAGTGTTAAAAATATATAATAATGACAATTAAAGGCAAATCATTCCTCATTTCCAAGTTGATATCAAAAATACTAATTTCGGTTGTGGGTTCAGTTTCTTTCTGTATAACTCTGGTTTAATGAACTCGGATTTGATTTAAATTTAGCGTCATTTTTAAAATTGGAACTGATTGTGTGAGGAATTCAGATTACTCCTTAATTCCTCATCATTCAGAAAATTATTTTTTTAATTTCAACTTAAGTGTCACGAATTTGGACGATCCCATCCCTAGTTTAAATAATAATTACTATCTAAATACCGCAGAAGTAAATATTCAAGCAATTGAAAAGTTTATGATCTAAGATGGATTGTTTCACAGAATTTGAACAATTCATCAAATTTCAAGTTCTATTCATGTTCGGTTATTATTTCAGTTATGTGAAATAGTTGGCCAATAATGATATAGTACACAACTTGAATAGAACCTTTACAGAACTTGAAAATTGATGAATTGTTCATTGTTAATTCTGTGAAACTATCCGATTTGGTTGTTTCAAATTTTGTCCCATTTGATTAAAAAATTTAGTGACATTTTAAATTCTTGACATTTGAATCATTTATGTTAACTGTTTATTCTCGGCCCGTTTCAGTGTTCGATCAAACTTTTGATTTTACATCAAGCATCATGAACAATATATTGCTGCTGGGAAAGTCATCGATTGGATCTTCAATCAAATGTGACAGGGGTTAGAATAAATACAGGACAAAAACATTAAAGTTAATTTTAGAATTATTGATATGTCGACGAATAATATACAAAGAAAATTCTTACAACATTTCAACCATGGGGCACATTTTGACACAATGTACATGCTTTAGTGAAACTTCTTCGATGATATATCTGTGTACAGGGATAGCCGCCGATGGATCACACATGCAAGAGCCGCATAGCTAAGGTTAAACTGATATGATGCAAGTTTAGTTAAATGAATATGTAATGACCTGATCGCATTGAATGTTGGTGATCTGCGACAGGGGCACAGCCCTGATGGGCCCCAATGCCGCCTCGGAGCAAAGCGAGCGCATGTCAGCCCCCGAGAAGCCGTCGGCCAGGCGCGCCACCATGCCCATGTCCTCCTCTGTCAGGGAGTTACGCTCGGAACTCATCAGGCGGCGCACTATCTGCTGGCGAGCCTAGTAACAGACATAATAACATGCACCAACCATCAAAGTATGGTTCAACCAAAATAAAATTGGTAAAAATACGTAAAACGTGTTGTCTACTAATTGAAATACCTTATTACATATAAATTTATTTAACTTTCAATGTGTACACTCTCACTACAGTCAAATGAAATGTTTAACTACTCAGTCTAATTTGTTTAGTTTAGGGAATAAACAGCTAGTACCTGTAGTCAATTTGTTTGCTTTTTTTAACAACTCACATGGTCTCATAGAGATCATTGTGTTTCCCTTACCTCCATAGTTAGAAATGTAAACTAAACTAACTAACCATCATGCCGTTTCCCTGCAGGGGTAGGCAGAGAGGACGGACCGCCAAACAACTTGGTCTTGGCACACACTCCTTGCCTCATTCACATTCATACATCATCTCATACATGCTCTTCTATGGTTCTGACTCTTGACATGGCCCGACTCAAGTATCTGATTCACTTGGTCGTGCCATGTCTTCCTCGGGCGTCCCCGACTTCTGCTACCATTCACATTTGCATCGTATATTCTCCTTACACTCTTTTCTTCGCTCATTCGCTCTACATGCCCAAACCATCTAAGCTTCCCTTTCTTGATCTTACTCATTACGCTTACATCAGCCTTGCACTCTTTCCGGATCTCCACATTCCTCACGCGATCGTACATAGTTTTACCACACATACGCCTCAGGGATCTCATTTCAACAGCATTCAATCTAATTTCATCCTTTCTTTGCCAGTTCCATGGCTCACTTCCATACATCAAGCTTTATATTTAAATATAGAAGTTAACCACAGAATAATTGAAATGTATACCTCTATCAAACCAAAGGTTCGGGCCACATTTAGAGAAAAATTTATGAAGTTTTGTAATTTTTTTATTAATTATTTTTATATGAAATGACAAAAAAGGTGGCTATAATGTTAAGAATACATTTGTATATTAAAATATATGTTTTTTTTTGTTATCAGTAATTTTAGTCCAGTGTTTAGACTAAAAAACGTAAGGCGAGCCATTTTTAAAAAACCTTTTATTTTTGCATTTAAAACTTAAATATTAAAAAATTTATATGTTTATTTCTAGTACTAAAATTTTAAAGTGTATTTCAAAAAAAGTTTTTAATTTTTTATATAATATCGTATTTATTTGGATTTTACCGAGAAGCTGAAATACACACAAATTCTCCGACTTTCTGACAGCTTCTTTAAAAAATGTAACGGGCGATATGTCAGAAGCCTGAAGGGTTAACCGCCAATATCTCAGAACATACTTTTTTCCGCAGAAGGGCTCAATTTATTGTAACTTATCAACCTTTCAAACCAGGAGTCATTAAAAATACATATATTATGGTGGTAGAAAAAAAGATTCAGCAATACTAACATTAACATCTGGTAGGGGTATATATAATCGTTTCACTAGACGCCTTCGAGCAGCTTCGTCCAGTTCCTGTGGTCGGTTAGTCGCTCCGATTACTAAGAGACGATCTTCATCGCCTAAAACACAAAAACAACAATGTACAATCATCATTACAGAATTATTGTTGCCTTTATACAAACAGCTAAAAAAAAAAATACCCAAAGAAGTGAGGCTAGCAGTCCACAATGGAGTGCTGATACCAACCCTGATATATGGCAGTAACACAAGGAACCAGCAGAGGAAGAAT
Organism: Hesperophylax consimilis; assembly: GCF_061612785.1. Taxonomy (NCBI): domain Eukaryota; kingdom Metazoa; phylum Arthropoda; class Insecta; order Trichoptera; family Limnephilidae; genus Hesperophylax; species Hesperophylax consimilis. The sequence goes on along the minus strand of NC_142843.1, from coordinate 21,188,866 downwards.
TAAAGTAGACAGAATGCAGTAGTTTAACACTGTTACAGGCTGAGAAAGCGTAGTGAATATTTAAAAAGGGACGCTTACGCGACTTGGACATGTGGAGCGAATGAACGTATGATATACATAATGCGAATACATGGCATGACCATGCGAATCAAATACTTGAGTCAGGTCATGTCAGGAGTCGGGATAACAGAAGAGTATGAATTAATTTGAATGAAGTAAATAGTGTACCGTAATAGGAAGGGCATCCTGCCTAGTCTGGTAATCGATAATCATGTAAAAACTTTTGTAGAAAACATTTATATGAATAAAGAAAAAAAATGTATATCAAGACAGCTGTTGTTGTGTGGCAGTCTATCCTCTCTGCCTACTCTTCTGGGGAAAAGGTGTGATGGTTTTTTAGTTGGTACCTTGATACTGAGAATTGCAGTGCCTTCTTGGAGATACCTGATCTTATTTATATGTATTGTGATTGATTTGGAAACACTCTGCATATACTTCAGTTCTATTGTATCTCCCATGTTCCATTTATTTCTTTAGACAGAAGTGCAGGGACTTTAGTAAAGATCATCAGGGTCATCATTAGGTGTCTCCTAGTTCTCGCCTAGTTGTACAAAATGGCATCTCAGGTACGTGAGTCATTTTCCCATCAAGATGAAACATTGCCACCATAGATGAATCAATCCTTCTTCATACACTTTACATTCCCTAAAGCTGTTTGTGATCTCCACTCTGAGCTCCTCTGAGATGGCAGTGTCCTGTCACTCTCAATAGTCCTGTTAATTCCTTCAATGAGTTTCTTTGCGTATTGAGGAGTAGATGGCTAGTACTAGACTGACAATATTAACTTTTTAGCATCCAGGCAGTGTAGTGTAGGCCCAGTTATTGTGCAGATATTCACGTTTGACAAAGTCCTCAAATGGCCATTCAGCACCATTTTGTTTTTTTGACATTTGAAACGTCCCCGTTAAACGCCAATTCTAGGTGCGTTTCAGCTTTCCATAAAATTGTAATAAGCTGACAAGCTTAACTCTTTGCACGCGGCCGTATCAACTGTTGTTACGGCAAAAAGTCTATACTCACACGCGGCTGTATCAACAGTTGATACGGCAACTTTGACGGCCGATATTCCCGCTCTCTTTCGTCATAAATGTATTTCTTGCTCACTTGGACATTTGTAGAACTATCACGATGCTGACATCTACAAGAATTTCTCAAAAATAAAATTTTATTTCATAAAAAAAGATCGATAACCAAGTGCGCCTCTTCGCGCCTTTTAGTCCTTTAGTTTACATTTTTGTCAACAGATGGCGTTAGTACTAGTTTGTCATTCACAACTTTTCATAACTAAGAATGATAAGTGATCATGGTGTCCCTTTTGTGTCTATAAACACAGTGGGCTAAGTACACACACACCGAGAGTGGTTTATTTATGACGCCGAGTGAATGGCGGGACCACATTCAAAAGATACGGTACGTCTTTGTATGAAATTTTATGTTTTTGTTTTTATAAACATCTAAGAGTGTTGACACACGAGGATTTGTTTTCATATTGTGGAGAATAATCTGTTCTGTCTATATAGTCCAATAAATCATGCCAGAATGCTATAATTTGACATTTAATTGCATGCATAGGTATTTGAAAATATGTACCGCGTACGGGTATAGATAAAACGGAGCATATTAACGCGTTCAAAAGGTTAACATGATAGTTGTCCTCTTCTGCTGAATCTGCATTTAACAGGGACCTTTCAACTGTCAAAAAACAAAATGGCGCTGAATGGTCATTTGAGGACAATGTTACATTTGAATTCCTATAAAACAACTCGTCCTTAGTGTGCCAACTAAAAGGCTCGCCGTGCGCTGCCTGACACTATTTTCATAATAACTTACTTGTTTTTTGCAAAATGATGTTCTAGTAAATTGTACTTTGGCAGATAATGAGTTTATACATTTATAAATATCATGTAGTTTCCCCAGGATAGCTACTCATATTCAGAGAAATGTTTTTTTTTCTCTCTACTTGTTACAAAAAATACAATGTAATGAAGAAATACGAAAATATTCTCGAGTTTTATCATATTTTCAAGCTAAATAAGCATTATGTACTGCCGTTCCTCATCCAGAACATATATATTATGTGAGAGACGACATGTCGATTCTTGTCATAGTGGTCTGATCCTACTTCCTTTTTCCTGTTTTGGTAATCCTGGGATGACATCATCTACTCGCTCTGTGATTGGTTGTTTGTTTTGTCACCGGCAGTTGGCGTCTCGCGTCGTTTCATTTGTCAATTGACATCGAAATTCTTTCGAATGTGGTCGAATTATCTCGCGCTAAGTTTTTTCAAATACATAAGTGCTGAGATAACTCAAAAACGAGTGAAATAACTTCCTTGAGAGTGTTTCCTTTTCGTGAAAAGAAAAAATAGTGCTTTGTGTAGATTACGCGTTGTGCATTTGGCGGGAAGAACGCAGTATAACGGTCAGATTTGTTGCGTCATAATGTCTACCGTAGTTCCGACGAAATCTACGCACAAACGCCGTAGCGAGGATATCGATTCCTCCTCTACACACAGACGTCGCAGCGAGAATTCGGATTCGTCTTCGAGTTCGGGTTGTTCGCGGCCTAAAAACAAGAGGCGCAAAAAGAGATCGCAAAAGAAGATGCTCAAGAAATTGACGCGCCAGTTAAGCGATCTGCAGCGTTTCGTGTTCAGGCGAGATGCCGCGGCCGCCGGCAATTCTGACGCGAGTGAGTTTGAGGGTTCCGAAATTGACGGCGAGTCTTTGTCAACCCCTATAGACGCGCCAGGCACCAGTGCTTGTGGTACATCCGCTGCTCCGATTTTTCGTGTGCCGGATCCCACAGTTGCGTTAAAGGAACCGTTAATGGGAGCACCGACAGATGCTATGTTAAAGATGGTGGAGCGCCTGCAAAATTTTGATACTCCCGGTTGGTGTAACGTACGCTACGCAAAGGCATTAAAAGAATATGCAGCAGACCCGGGATTCAAAGAGTTGGAAGTAAATTGCGAGCTCAATTCCCTCACGCCGGCATGTGCTCAACTCACAGGAATGGAAAGGGCCTTTGCAGCAATCACTCACGTGGCGCTCCAACAAAGGCAGGTCATCCAGGACTCTATACAGAGCGTCCTAACCTGGAGTTGTCAGCCTGACACCGAACTTTCGCCGAAGACCCTAGCGGAGAAATTTCAGGATGTCCTTGGGGGAAGTATTGCAAAAAACGATGCAATCCTTCAGATAGCTTGTGGGAAGCGGGCGGAAATCGTTGAGCGGCGACGCCATCGTATCCTGGAGTTGTGCAAAACTCCATCGGAGAAATCAGCCCTGGATAAAATTCCTCCAACGGTATCGCAAAAAAAAACCTTTTTAATGAAGACAAGCTTGTCTCCCAGTTGCAGAGACTTGGTGGGGCAAGCAAAGTCTTCAGGGCTCAGATCTCGCAGACCCCAAGGGTTGCGAGGCAACCCTTGGGGTCTGCGAGATCTGACTTGGAATCTGTGTCAAGGCCAAATAACAGAACACAGACTCAATGTGCTTCTGCAGGAAATCTGGGTTTCACCCAATTTCCATATCAGTACCGGCGGGCAGACCCCGGTCACCACTCTGGCCCTTCCTCCTCTTCCAGCAGAGGACGGAAATTTCGGAGGCCGACGGGGCGTGGGCAGACCTCGCACCGTCGTCCCCGAAACAATTGACAATCAGCCCAGGCGATTTCAGGGAGGGCAATTGCGAAGTTCTTTAGAAAACTACTCGACAACCTGGTGGATATCTCGACAGGTCTTCATCCTCCTCAGATTCAAAAACTGGAGATGGAAGTATGGAAGATTGGGGCTGGAGAGGAGCGCTCAATGAATGGTCAGAACACGAGAGAGGCCTCCTCAATGCTGGATGGCGATCTTCAACGGTCACCGCATATAAATTAGCATGGAAGAGGTGGGGCCAATGGTGTGTCAAGAATAAGGTGGATATAGCTGATCCTTCAGGTTCCCAGTTGGCAAGATTTTTAGCCAATTTAAAACTTAAAGAAGGCTTGGCTCCTAGTACCATTGCTCTTCATAAGTCAGCCATTTCAACATTAACCAACCCAGAGTGTGAATCGCTAAGCAGCCATACCTTAGTTAAACAAGTGATGAAAGGTATAGTTAATACTTCTAGAAAGAAGAAAGCATTGCCTATCTGGGACCCTAGACAAGTTACTGTATGGTTGAAAGAAAACCTTACAGAGACAGTTACTCTGTTTGAGGCTTCTCGAAGATGCGCTGTCATTCTTTTACTCGCATCTGGACGAAGAGTGCACGATCTTACTCTGTTACGATACACACCAGACAGTTTCGTGGACAATGGGGACCATATTATACTTTGGCCAGCTTTTGGATCTAAAACTGATTCTACTACTCGTCAGCAGTCGGGATGGAAGCTTAAAGCTTCCTCAGACCGAGCTACAGATCCAGTATATTGGCTCCGTAAAGTATGCACCTTATCTAGAGTAAGAAGACAAGAATCAAATTCCATACCAAATGTATTTATTTCAACGACGGGCCCGCCAAAACCTGCCTCAAGAACAATAATTGGAGGATGGGTGAAAACAGTACTAAAAAGTGCTGGCATTGATAAATCAGCAGGGAGTACAAGGTCTGCTGTAGCATCACTGAGCTGGTTAGAAAATTGCCCCATTGAAAAGATCCTGGAAAGAGGAAATTGGAAGAGCGAGAACACTTTTGCAAAACATTACAGAAGGGAGGTAATGGAAGGAGGTAACTCTTTGACATTGCCATCTCTCACAAATCTGTTTGAACCTATAACCTCTCACAATTGACATCAGTTCTGTCACCAAGGCGATAACAAACACTTCTCACATAATATATATGTTCTGGATGAGGAACGGCAGTACATAATGATGGAGTTTTACCTACCATTAAAACTCTTATTATGTTGCCTTCCTCATCCAGAACATATATTTAATCACTGCTTGGTGAGATTATAATTGACAAATGAAACGACGCGAGACGCCAACTGCCGGTGACAAAACAAACAACCAATCACAGAGCGAGTAGATGATGTCATCCCAGGATTACCAAAACAGGAAAAAGGAAGTAGGATCAGACCACTATGACAAGAATCGACATGTCGTCTCTCACATAATATATATGTTCTGGATGAGGAAGGCAACATAATAAGAGTTTTAATGGTAGGTAAAACTCCATCATTATTCACTATAAAACTAAGTCATATGAGGCTCTCCTGCAAATAAAAACAGTACTATGCCTTTGAAAATGAAAAACTATGACATTTGTCACGGAACTTGCCATGCGCTTTTGGACACATAAAAAAATCAATATTTGCAAATGAAGAAACGACAAATTAGAATAATATTAACTCCATATACTGTCAAACGGTGGGAGAATTTCTGCTGCAATAAAATTCAAATAAATGGAATGTTTCTTAGGACGGGTCGTTTCGGAGAATTTGAACAATTCTTCCAATTTCAACGTTAATTTGCGAGTTCTGTGAAAGATATTTTCAAGTTCTGTTATTATTTCAGTTCTGTCAAGCAACTAGCCATAATGATATAATATCAGAACTTGAATAGGACTTTCACAGATCTCGCAAATTAATGTTGAAATTTGATGAATTGTTCAAATTCTCCGAAACAACCAGTCCTTAATGTATCGGAAAACTAAAAACTGTTTGTGAAGGTTATGAAAGACGCTCTCATATAATATTATTCTAAATAAAAAACCAACATAACACAGGCATGTGCCTAGCTTGGTGGTTTTAACACACCTAAATACTGTAAAAACCAATAAAAACACCGAATAAAGGAAAAAAAAAAATTTTAATACAAACATCAAAAGAAAATAAAATGGTTCACTTTTCGTTTTATGTAACTAAAATTCCTGAAATATATAAAATCACACTTATTTTAGTAGATAAATTTATTACTCTTGTTGTGTTTTCTCTTTTTAACACCGTTTTGATCACAATAAGAGAGATACAACAATTCTCGGCGGTGGCACCGCTATCATCATTAAACACTCCATAGACCACTGCGTTATAAATTGCCCCACATCCGTAATAATCGAAACCACCGGCATCGTCATCAACACCTTAAACAATGGTCCAATTAAATTCATCTCTGCCTATAGCCCCCCCAGAAGATCTCTAACTGCCCCGGACCTCGACCAACTTCTTGACAGCACCCTTCCCACAATTATAGCCGGTGACCTCAACGCCAAACACGCCTCGTGGCACAGCCGCAAGACCAACCGCAAGGGTTCATTTCTTTTCGACTACGTCGCTGACAAACCCCTCATAGTAACCGCCCCCGACATACCCACTTATTTCTCCAACAACCCGAATTTCGACCCGGACGTCCTCGACATAATCATCATGAAAAACTGCCCCTTACTCCACACCCTTCAAACCGTTAAAAAATTGTCCTCAGACCACGACCCAGTCCTCTTATTTCTCTCCGACGGCTCCCTACCTTCAGTACCATCTCATAGACCCACACGTAAAAAAATTCAATGGCAAAAACTCCCCAAGCTCCTAGAGTCAGTAAGAATTCAAACCTCAATCACCAACGAAGAAAGCCTAAATTTAGCCACAAAAAATTTCACTCACGACATAAAATCAGCCGTAGACCTTGCCACCGTCGAAGTCGCGAATGATAAACTCCGCCCCGATCTACCCGCAGAATTAAAAGAGTTAATAAGGGAAAAAAAACTACGCCCGTAAAGAATGGCAAAGATTCTCAAACCCGATCGATCGCATTCGCATGAACCGCCTCGCCCATCAGGTCAAAGTCGAACTTCTAAAACACAGAAACGACCTATGGCACGACTTCATCTCCACTCTCGACGACGACCAAACTGCCTTTTGGAAACTTTCCAAGTCCCTCAGAAAGCCACCCACCAGAATATGTCCCCTTTCGGGCCCAAAAGGCACTGTCTACTCCTCCAGAGACAAAGCCGAGACTTTTGCCGACAGTCTCGAAGACCAATTCTCCCCGACCACGACCTACGATGACCCCCAATTCGTTTCAACTGTAGACTCCAAAGTTTCATCCCTTTTGACAGAAATCCCAACAGAAAATCCAATCCCTTTCACAACCCCTCAGGAAATCTCCAAAATCATAAGATCTCTCAAGACAAAAAAATCTCCCGGTCCTGACTAAGGACGGGTTGTTTCGGAGAATTTGAACAATTCATCAAATTTCAACGTTCATTTTCGGGTTCTGTGAAAGTTCTATTCAAGTTCTGTTACTATATGATTGTAGGCTAGTTGCTTGACAAAACTGAAATAAAAACAGAACTTGAAAAAATCTTTCACAGAACTTGAAAATGAGCGTTGAAATTTGATGAATTATTCAAATTCTCCGAAACAACCGGTCCTTAATCTCAAACAAAATACTCAAATGCCTCCCCTCCAAAGCCATCTGCGCTTTCACAGCCATCAGCAACGCGTCTTTCAGACTTCGTGTATTCCCTCAAGACTACAAAACTGCCGACGTCATTCTCATCCCCAAACCCGGCAAAGACCCCCTTCAGGCCCAAAACCACAGACCAATCAGCCTCCTTCCCTGCACAGGCAAAATATTAGAAAAACTCATCCTCTCCAGACTCAAATCAATAGTTGACGAACTTAAACTCATCCCTGACTTCCAACACGGCTTTCGATCGGGCCATTCCACTCTCCACCAACTTCTGCGGGTGGTCGAGCAAATAACAAACGGCTTTAACGAACTCCAACACACAGTAATCCTCTCCCTAGACGTCTGCAAAGCATTCGATAAAGTCTGGCACAGAGGTCTCATCTATAAAATGTACCTCCTCGGTATCCCCCTCCCAATGCTTCAACTCATAGCAAACTTCATGAAAAACCGTAAATTTAGAATCAAACTAGATGGAATCTTTTCCACTGTGAGATTGCTAAGAGCTGGTGTCCCTCAAGGCTCTATTCTCTCGCCAGCCCTTTTCAACATCTACCTAAGCGACATCCCCACTCCCAGCATCTACGACACTCGCACCAAAATAGGTAAATTTGCAGACGATACTGAAGTCATGTCAACTTCATTAAGCGTAAAAACAGCAACACGTCGCGTCCAAGCCCACGCCTCAGAATTAGAATCATTTTTCAAAAAGTGGCGCATTAGTATCAATCCCTCCAAAAGTGCCGCCTGTGTCTTCTCCCGCAAACGCCCCACCAGACCCCCCAACATCCAGTTATTCGGAGAAAAAGTCCCCTGGCAAAATAACATTAAATACCTTGGCATCACCCTCGACAGTAGATTAACCTGGGCAAAACACATCACAGAAACCTTAATCTCAGCCAACAGAACTTTTGCATCCCTCTTCCCCATGTTAACTAAAAGAAACAAAAACCTATCTACAAGAAATAAACTCCTGATTTACAAATCCACGATTAGGCCAAAACTAACCTACGCGAGCCCAATCTGGGCCCACGCTTCAAAAGCCCAACTAAACAGATTGCAAACATTCCAAAATAAAGTCATTCGCTCAGCCCTGGGAGCCCCCAAGTGGATGAGGGTCTCCCAACTTCACCGAGACTCCGAAGTCCCCCTCCTTAAGAACCACATCATAAGTCTCGCGGAATCTTTTTACTCGGGCATTCCAACCCATACGAACCCCTCAATTAACTGCCTCGCCAAATACGACGCAAACACCATTACAAAACATAAAAAACCCAAACAAATCCTTAGAAAATTTCCCCCCTAACTGCAGCCATTTTATTGCACACAAATCTTCTCACAAAACCAACTAAAAAAAAATCTCTTCCTACAACCAATTCTAAACTCATGTTGAAAGAGAAAGGGGCCTTATTGGCCCGGAGCTCTGTATGCCATTTATTCAAAAAGTCAAAAAGATACAACAATTCTATGAGATCAAACGAGTTGTTCCCAAAAGCGAACTTTAGCTTGGGGGGTTAAGTCAAGTTGAGGATTTTATGATAAAAAGAAATGTGTACTTCATAGCAATTTACCTGTAGCTGCACCGTCCAGTTGAACCAAGAATTCAGTTTTGATTCTACGGGTGGCTTCATGTTCAGCATCACTTCTTTGGGTTAGGAGAGAATCAATTTCATCAATGAAGACAACCTGAAGAATAACCAAATTAAACATTATTTTTAGTTAATTCTCAGGTCACAAATAACCTGACAATACAGTAAAGCCTCGATAATCCAAACTAATGAAAAACAACACCTATTTGGATAGGCGAAGCATTGGATTATAGAATATTAGATTAAATTAAATTAATAGCTCTTGCTTAGGAAAATTATATTTAATGAACTTCTAAATCATAAAACACATTTACATAGTCATAAACTAACCTATGTTAGTCTGGCGGGTTATATTTATTGACCAAGAAAAATCTTTATCCCTTAATTTAGGCAGCAACATCTTATCGGAAAATGACAGATCATCTTCGTTTTGGCGTAGGAACCATGTTTATAACCTAAAACACCATGTGACGCACATGCAGCACAGAGTAGCATGGACACAGCGCAAGCGCTCTTACATAACATAAAATTAACATAATTACATCCATAAAAACGTAGCGTTAGCCGCCTCTGTATGTTAGGAGAAGGGTCATTTGGCAGTTTGGATTAGACTGGGTACGGATAACCGAGGCTCTACTATATTAGAATTCTCCCTACTCCCATTAAAATTAATATTACAAATCAACTTGTCTTTTTTGTAAAAGAAAAACAAGGCTCGTAAAAGTGAAATATAAAGCTTTCTTTTAAATGGAAATATTGTTGTAAATCTAGAGTATCTGAAAGTACCTGCCCTAATTTTGTTTCAACTCAAATTAATGGTGATAGAGAGGCTTTTCAACAATAACTCTTGGGTTTTCCGAGCCCCAGATGCGACAATTTTGCTTGTTGACGAGCCACCGAGGTGGAAATGGGCCTCATAACTCAAGATGATTTTTCGATGGAATTCTAATAATTAATAATAATGAATTTCAATGCGTTGTTGAAGCGTGTATCGTTCCATTTTTATTAACCCTTGGGACCTTCTAAGACCCAAACAGTCCCAAATGCCGTGCGCGCATTATACTCTCCTAAGACCATATTTGTCCCAGAACGACCGCACATTATTAAAATGCATATATCTCTCTTCCTCTCATCTAAAAATTAATTATTTCTTTTATGTCAGAAAGAGAACGAAATAGTGCTTGTTATTGTCTTTGAAAAAATGGAAGCTTGTAGAAGGTTCGATCCGTGCAAATCAACAACGTCTCAAGGGTTAATGGCGTAGTTTCTACTTGTCAAATGTCAAAAAATGACAGCTTCAAAAGTAACTTCTACCGAAATAGCGGGCTATTTAAAATAACACCTCTTATTGGAGAACCCTATACTTGCCGCTGGTTGGTAGCACCTTGCCACAGCGAACAGGGCACGGACCATCTTCTCCCCATCCCCAATCCACTTGGAAGTCAGCGAGGATGCGCTGATGCTGAAGAAGGTTGCACAGCACGATGAAGCTATGCATTTACCTGCAATCGCACATTTATGGGTTATCATAATATTGGAAAAGAGTAAGCAAATAGAAAACCGCACTTTACCACATCCAACATTTAGTAGATTACCCTAAACATCTTGTGACAAATGACGTCAACTAAAATTATACTATGTACACATTTACAGCATTCAATTTTACAAAGCATCATAGCTCATGATGGAAATGTTATTGTGAGCTAATAGTTGCATAGAATGCATAGACAATAGTTGCACAGACCTAAAATGTCTAGGAAAAAAGTTGTGCAAAGTTCATGATACAAAAAAAATTCTTCTAAAAAGATGTCAATTAAAATATTCGGTTTACCAACTACAAATAAATGTTAGCTTTTTTATGTGAAACCGCACAAGAGTCCCAACTGCTCCCAACCACTAATGGAAGAAAATAATAGAAACGAAGGGAGATATTACACCGAAGCTTGCCGACTGTTAAAGTGGCGAGGCCAATGAAAGGTATGCGTTTGGTGTGTAGTTAGAAATAAAAGCGGGGTGTCTCTGTGGGTATGATATTGGAGCACAGTTTCATACTAATATGTAATGGTTCTGGCCCATTTCGCTGTGATTCTATTATCATTGGTTTTACCGATCAAAGTTTTTCCCGTTCCCGGAGGGCCGAATAGCAGGATGCCCTTGGGGGGCCTCCGCAGCCCCGTGAAGATGTCTGGCCGCAGCAAGGGCCACACCACAGCCTCCTGGATGGCCGTCTTGGCAAACTCCAGTCCCGCTATATCGTCCCAACCTACAATTAGATATTATATTCATTCAATTGTTAGTCAAATAAATTGTTTGCAGCTTATTGACACTAGAACGACCGGGTACTGCTCCATACCTATAAAGACCGCGACCATCAAATTGACGGCTGATCACATGCGAGTGTAATTTTTGGTATAATATAAATTAAATAAAACAATAATTAGCACACTTCCGACGGGAAAGGTATTTTTACCTTTTGCGCTGGCTTCATTTCAATGGCAGAAAAGAATAAACTATCTAATGTTTTTGTATGAATATTATATGCCAATCTCTTTCTAAAGGTCCTAACTATATGTTCATAATTATCAAATCACAATACAATTCTTCTTTTTATATTTATATTCGAGTCTTTCGTGTACATCGGTATTTCAAAAGAGGGACCTTTTATTATTGAATACCTGACACTTGATAAGCAAAGCGTTTGAAGATTAACGAAATAAGTAATTTTTCAGTTAGTCATTTTATAGCTTTGGTATGCTGAGTTAGTGCGTAGAAATTTTTATTATTTTCGAAGATATAGCGATTTAAAACAAATTAAAATAATTCACGTGGGATCTTTATTTTCGCCCGTCACCAGCGGTCCGCCGGCGCAAAACATGCCCGCCTGAAGTGTGTTAAGAGGAACAGCTGCAAAACATGCCCGCCTGAAGTGTGTTAAGAGGAACAGCTGCAAAACATGCCCGCCTGAAGTGTGTTAAGAGGAACAGCTGCAAAACATGCCCGCCTGAAGTGTGTTAAGAGGAACAGCTGCAAAACATGCCTGCCTGAAGTGTGTTAAGAGGAACAGCTGCAAAACATGCCCGCCTGAAGTGTGTTAAGAGGAACAGCTGCAAAACATGCCCGCCTGAAGTGTGTTAAGAGGAACAGCTGCAAAACATGCCCGCCTGAAGTGTGTTAAGAGGAACAGCTGCAAAACATGCCCGCCTGAAGTGTGTTAAGAGGAACAGCTGCAAAACATGTCCGCCTGAAGTGTGTTAAGAGGAACAGCTGCAAAACATGCCCGCCTGAAGTGTGTTAAGAGGAACAGCTGCAAAACATGCCCGCCTGAAGTGTGTTAAGAGGAACAGCTGCAAAACATGCCCGCCTGAAGTGTGTTAAAAGGAACAGCTGCAAAACATGCCCGCCTGAAGTGTGTTAAGAGGAACAGCTGCAAAACATGCCCGCCTGAAGTGTGTTAAGAGGAACAGCTGCAAAACATGCCCGCCTGAAGTGTGTTAAGAGGAACAGCTGCAAAACATGCCCGCCTGAAGTGTGTTAAGAGGAACAGCTGCAAAACATGCCCGCCTGAAGTGTGTTAAGAGGAACAGCTGCAAAACATGCCCGCCTGAAGTGTGTTAAGAGGAACAGCTGCAAAACATGCCCGCCTGAAGTGTGTTAAGAGGAACAGCTGCAAAACATGCCCGCCTGAAGTGTGTTAAGAGGAACAGCTGCAAAACATGCCCGCCTGAAGTGTGTTAAGAGGAACAGCTGCAAAACATGCCCGCCTGAAGTGTGTTAAGAGGAACAGCTGCAAAACATGCCCGCCTGAAGTGTGTTAAGAGGAACAGCTGCAAAACATGCCCGCCTGAAGTGTGTTAAGAGGAACAGCTGCAAAACATGCCCGCCTGAAGTGTGTTAAGAGGAACAGCTGCAAAACATGCCCGCCTGAAGTGTGTTAAGAGGAACAGCTGCAAAACATGCCCGCCTGAAGTGTGTTAAGAGGAACAGCTGCAAAACATGCCCGCCTGAAGTGTGTTAAGAGGAACAGCTGCAAAACATGTCCGCCTGAAGTGTGTTAAGAGGAACAGCTGCAAAACATGCCCGCCTGAAGTGTGTTAAGAGGAACAGCTGCAAAACATGCCCGCCTGAAGTGTGTTAAGAGGAACAGCTGCAAAACATGCCCGCCTGAAGTGTGTTAAGAGGAACAGCTGCAAAACATGCCCGCCTGAAGTGTGTTAAGAGGAACAGCTGCAAAACATGCCCGCCTGAAGTGTGTTAAGAGGAACAGCTGCAAAACATGCCCGCCTGAAGTGTGTTAAGAGGAACAGCTGCAAAACATGCCCGCCTGAAGTGTGTTAAGAGGAACAGCTGCAAAACATGCCCGCCTGAAGTGTGTTAAGAGGAACAGCTGCAAAACATGCCCGCCTGAAGTGTGTTAAGAGGAACAGCTGCAAAACATGCCCGCCTGAAGTGTGTTAAGAGGAACAGCTGCAAAACATGCCCGCCTGAAGTGTGTTAAGAGGAACAGCTGCAAAACATGCCCGCCTGAAGTGTGTTAAGAGGAACAGCTGCAAAACATGCCCGCCTGAAGTGTGTTAAGAGGAACAGCTGCAAAACTTAAATTTGAATTTGAGGCCAAAATACTTGACCAAACTAAATAATATTTTTTTAATCAAAAGGTATAGCAAATATCTAGTACGGATTTTTTTGTGTTGCTTTATTTATTTGTTTGTTTGAATTATAAAATATAGGCCATTAAAGAATTCAATTTTTCGCAAATTTAGAGGCAACTTTGACAATTTTTTGTGTAATTAATGGTAATTGTATCATACGTATCCAGACCTCCAGAATATTTCAAGAGAATTCATATTTACGCCAAAAATCACAAAAACACTTCAACCCCGAAACCGCTCGATACCGTGTCGCCGACACATTTGGAAAACTTTACATCAAAATAACTCAATCAAATGATGTATTATATGTGATTAATCAAGATAATTACATAGGAATATAATAGCAGAACCTGAAAAACATCTGAAAATAATCATCCAGCACCTCCCTCGGACACACCAACCCATGAAGTGACCACGGCTAGGAGGGCTACCCAGTATTTACGTAGGACCCCCTCCACTACTCCCCGGATGGAATTCCATGATGGCCGCCGTCTCCAACCAATCACAGCCCGGCATATCACCTTGACTTTCTTATCAAACACTGATAACAGATTCAAATGTGATTAATTGTGATATCATCAGACTGGATTTACGGGAAAAAGATGCAAGATATAACAACGAAATGAATATCAACATCAAGAAATGATTATATACTAATATATTTGCATGAATAATTATATCTAACTATATTTGTTACCCTTTGGGAAATGTTCAAACCAAAGATATTTAACTTCAAACCCAATATGAAAACTTGTATAATTATTTATAAAATAAATAAACGGGACTGCGGGAGATGGTTTTGGTAGATTGAACTGACTTGGTGAAAGGTATCATATTAAAATATAACTTTCCTCTCAACAAGATAATTGCAGAGAGAAAAAATACCTAACCACTTTACTCCTCACGAAAGAGGATAGAACACCTCCGAGAGGGTTCGATTTGAAAACGTTCTATAAATAGAGAACCGAATTCCATACAAAGTCAGTTCAACAACTACCTCTGAAAGAGAATCCTCTCTCCTGAAGAAACCATATCCAAGTCTCCAAAGTCTCAAGAAATATTTTCAAGTGTTTTATTCAGTAGTAAATTCAGTTTTTTGCCAGTAATAAATTCCTTTCGTCAGTTCAGATCTGGAATAAATTCCTCTCTGATCGTGGCATTAAACTCCACCACAAAGGCTCTACAACATCTACCAAGACTGAAAACGCTAAAAAGTGTACCCAGCTACCTTCGTATCTACAGTTATTGTACGGACAGTATATTGTTTCGTACAGTAATTAAAAAATAATCTTTCCTAACCTACAAAAATAACTAGACTAACTATTAACTATAAACCTGTCAACGTTGTTTGGCATCTTGAAAAATGACTTGGGAGTGTTTTTGTTGTTTGATCGTAAACTGAACCACGGAACGTACTTTTTGAAACATATTTATATATTTTTTGTTGCAATATTGATCATGAAATGAATGAATTGAAATGTCAGTAAAAATGTCATTGGCGATTTGCAGTCGTCCTAATGAGAGTAGACAAAGCATGGATAATTTATATATATTTTTGTATTAAATTTGTTTTGGCTTTCACCCATTAGGGGTGATCTTGGCCATACACAATTAACATTTTTTTATTAACAAATGACAGAATATAATTGATTATACATCATAAACATAACCTAACATAACATACTTAACATAAACGGTACAGAACTGGTAACAGTAGGTAATCATAAAAATTGGAACCTCTGTACAATATTAGTGGGCGTTTTTCGTTATTTAACATCCATGATAAAAACAATATTGACAATTTGAAGACATTGGTGCTAGACTTCCAAACAGAACATAGAATAAAATAGGATTACCTATGGGAGCACTGGAATCTATAATTTCACTCTTGATGAGTTCCACCATTTTAGGATCGATGTGTTTTAATCTTTCATCTTCTACTTCTTCACTCTCCATTGGCGTTTCTTCATTTCTGGAAAGAAAAGTATGATACAAAAATCTTACCACAAACAGAAAACCATTATTATGTTGCTGTCTGCATTTCAGAACCTGTTAAAATTGTCAAGTGTGCAAAATTTCATCAACCTCGAAATAAAACTGTGGGTTTGTATACAAATCAAATCTACGGCGCCCACCAGCCTGCCACAAACACTTTATATACACGGTGTCCGGAAACTCGTAGTACAAGCGGGAAACTGGAGAATCTACACCACATGGGGAACCCAAAAAAACATAAAGTTTTTTGATTTGAGCATTTTCAAAAAAAAAAAAAACCAAAAAAAAATATTTTTTGGCTATTTTAGGGTTAAAGTTTTTTCTGGTGTTTAGGGTTGAATAACAGATGTTTTAACCCTGCAGAGCAGAAATATTTTATGATTACACCGGGTTAAATGAAGGGTGATTTCAAAATAATGCTTCAAATCCGAGTTTCTTCATTTGTTTTACTTTCAAATAGTTTTAATTAGTTGGGTACTTTGATCTTCAGTAATAATTTATAAGAATTTGATTAAAAAAAAAAAAAATTTAAAAAAAAATAAATCAACTTCAAACTCGATTTACTCGATAACGAAAGCTCAAATAAAAAAAAATATACTACAAAATCGACTCCAAATGTGATGTAGATTCACCAGTTTCCCACTTGTACTACGAGTTTCCGGACACCCTGTATATTATTTGATTTACTTGTGCAGTCGAAAATGTTTCTCTGAAGAAAAAATTATGAATATGCAGAAACATAAAATTATATCGAAAATTTAATTAGTTATGTTTTATAAATAATAAACAAAAAATTCTTTAAATAGTATTTTTTGAAAACGATAGAAAACATCAATTAATGTATATTTTCAAGTGTTCTAAAAATTCCAACATTCAAAATTGGGTGGTCACCTCACCATTTCATTACGTTGACATAAATTTGAAGTTCGAATTAGAAAGAAACATACATTCGCGAAATGTCTATAGGAATATGATTAAAGGCATCCGGCATGCTAGTATCTTCTGTCTTTTTTGTTTTAATACAAGACATGAGAGAAGGAAGATTTTTATGAACGACTTTTAGGAAGATTGTCAATGAAGTGCATACAATCTCTCTATGGGACTAGTATAGTAGAAGGCAAACCATAAAACTTGAAAAGAAAATTCAAATTTAGAAGATGTTAGTTTAGCCTTTATTAAAAATCACGTATCACCCGAAGGGGGCTCACTAGGGTCCCCCATATATCGCGTCTCTTAATATTCCTTTTGCCCTTTTCAGTAACACTTAGATATTAGTTACTACCTACTGTTGCAGCAGTCAATCATTATGTAATGCAAAACGGTAAAAGAGAAACGGTAATCGAGCGTAACTCAAAAACATATAATTGTAGCCCTTTCGTAGGTTAGTTTTGTAGGATTATATATTTATAAAATTATAAATTATAAACTAGAGATTTTTTTGGCAAGTTTGCTAAAACGTTTTGACGAAAACAATCACTTGTCATAATGTGCCAAATTCATAGAACCTAAAAATGAGATAAACGGCGAAATCTAGGTGGATTCATTGGCCTTAAACCATAGTAAGCAGTTCATATGCTTCCGAATTAATATTTTGAGGAATGATATTAATTAAATAATATGGTAAATGTATATATAACCAATGTGTAACAAGTAAGTTTTTAGATTCTCACGGCCAAAAGCATTTTTGTTGTTTGTTTTTGGGGTGTTATGCCGTGTTGCGCTAACTCCTTCTTTAGCCGACGTTTCGGACAGCGTTGCAGTGTCCATCATCACATCTTCGGATCTACCGGATCTGCCCTGATGATGGACACTGCAACGCTGTCCGAAACGTCGGCTAAAGAAGGAGTTAGCGCAACACGGCATAACACCCCAAAAACAAACAACAAAAATGTGTAACAACTTAGATAATGCACAAATTATTCCTCTTTTTGGCACTTGTCAAAGTTAACACGTCAAGATTGTCTGAAGTAGATTGTTTTACATTTTTTAATATAGTATTGTGATTAGGTACTTACCCACATGAAAGAGGAGGAACAAACTTGTTCTGAACAGAAGATCTTGTTGTGCCAAGGCTTCGTTTTACTATATTATTTTCTGGTATTTGCTGGTAGTTTTGGTGGGAATTTCCATACTTCTTTTTATTTTGTATCTGGAGTTCAGAACGGGCAGTTCTAAATGAATTCTGATGCGACGGTACTGTTTCATTGATAGGCGGATTGTTGACATTGTTGGAATTGGAAGATAGATTGTAAGAAGGATTTTTAGAATTATAAGATTGATTGTTGGTCTTGTAAGGTTGGTTATTGGATTGGTTACCCCGTGGAACAGCATTTTCAAAAGAATTAGTCCTAATAAAATTGTTGGGTTGGTAAGAATTATTTGTTGGTTTCAAAACAGGATTTGCTTGGGCATTTTGAAATGTCTTTTGAATTTTGTTAGTTAAATTATATTCATTTGTTTTATTTTTTAAATTTTCATAATTGTTGTCAGGACCTTGATTATTACGCTGTGCAGAGCTAAAAAATGTCATCCCGCCAGGTTGAATTTTTGGGTTATGACTTTGAGCAATGTTTGCATTATTATTACTTGGTTGCATGATGTCATTTGTTTGCTTTTTTTTCTGTAACAGAATATGAATATCAGCTTTTGAGATCGCGTCAGATTTACATGGAAGGTTTTTATTCAAACTACAATGTGCACTTAATTCAACGGTCCTTTCAACAATATTCGTTGCATCAAAATTAGATGAGCTGCAAAAATAAAACATGAAATATTAACTTGTTATGTTATAAAAATTATGCACTTTGGATTTAATGCAACCTTATCAAACAAACTTAGAAAATTAACATAGTAACTAACCTGAGTTTGCTTTTCCAGGCCGAACAATGCCTTGTATCAATTTTTCCTTTGAGAAGTGAATCGATAGGCCTCAAAATACTCTCTTCAATATTGTCATTGAAAAATTTCGAATATTCAGGTATTCTCTGTGCAAGTATCAGGTTTGTAGATGTATTACTTAACCTGCAAATTAATATAAAATAAATGCTTATAAAGGAAAACTAAGCATAAGTCATAAATTAACAACATTAAAGAGGATGGTTGAAAAATCGGCCCCAGATAGTTTCTAAGTTGTATTATTTGCTTCTTATATGTAGTTTAGCTTATCCTCACAAAATATAGCTATTTATCACAAAATACTTACTTCTTTAAACTCTCTGTATGAAGTCTTACGAGGGAATTTCGCATAGCAGAACAAATTTCTGCCGAACTGGAACTGTCGTTACTTTCCTTGAAGAGACATGTCAGGTAATGATTTTCAAATGACATTGTAGATTATTCAGCGATTACTGGTAAAATCGACGTAAAAACCAGCAAAATAACAAATTATACAACAATCACCTACTAACAAACGATATAATAATAACCATAATAATAACCTCGTTTTCAGACTATTCTTTGACGAATGTCAAAAAGCCCGCCTTTCTAGAGATGGTCGATATCATGTCGATATTCGGTTCCTTTGCTGTCACTGGAACCGTCGTCAAATAGCATTATTTAAAAAAATGTTAAATGCAAAAAGTTGTTGTTTACCTTCATGAAGTTGAATCAAAGATTTGTTTTTTTTAATGCTTATGAAAAACGGTAGTTGTAGGCAAAAGTTTACCAAAATTCTGATTAGAATCAGAAAATCTTTAGCAACCCCCCTGGCTTTTATTTTTGTGAAACCGGTTCCAAAATTAACTGGATTAAGAGTCGGTTCTTTTTTTGGTAACTACATATAATATTAGTTTTTTTAAATAAATAAAAAAAATTGCACTCTTTATTTTCGAGACCGTAAATAATTCATAAAGCATAAATATTTATAAAATGAGTTATTTTTTTAATAAAAACCAAAAGACGTTTTACACATACATTAAACAATATTAACGATACAAGCATTCAAAATCAACCAAAATCCAATTAAAATTTGAATTCCTCAAATAGAGTGAAGTTTGACTCACGACACGCAGGTTGTATAAAAAATTACATTCAGATCAAATCAAGATAATACCCAAAAAGTACTTTCAATCTTAAAAATAGTTAATTTCATTACATTTCTCATGTCTATGATGTCGTAAAAATTCACGATGTCCCGTCGGTTCTGTTGTGTTCGTACAAACAGGTCTCCAACTCGTCTTGGAAGGAGTTAATAAATAAGTGGTTCTTTTAGATTAATCAGGGATTTATTAATACTCCGCGTATTATAAAGGTAACTCGATAGTCGACCTAACTAGTAGCTGGCTAATTGGAATCTGAAACAGTAAGTTTCTTTGAGAGCCCTACCACTGGCCCTGGCGACTACTGGCCACTGGCTCCATCTTGCGGACTTCCACGCAAGCTCTATGCACTGCCATCTGTGCGTGCATCTATGAAGCTCTTACTTCCCAACAGGTTCTATGGGATGAAGACACCGTGCGGTGTCGTGATAAATATCGAGCGAACGCTGAAACGTACCGCTATCTGTCTCTCGCCTCCCGACCCGTTTGCAGGCCCCAATACAAATATAACGATCGGTGGGCTCTCGGTAGGCCGCACTCGGTTTTTGTCGATACTTTAACGACCCGTGGGACGAGACTCCTACACGGGAAGAAGACTTACTTGACTAAACCGGGAACTGTGAAGCAAGTCGCTTGGATGTAGTAACATAGTATTTTTAGGCAACGTAATTTCTAATGTTTCCAATAGTCTCACATGTCTACTTCAGAGTAACTAGTGGCATAACAACTTCGCCAATCGCAGAGGATCACCCTTTCATTAGACATAGACCACACATTCACTTAATTATTACGGACGTGGTGTACCAATTTCATAAAGCAATGAAACACCTCGTTAAACGATACATCGCTACATTCTAAATTGCACAAATGGAGTTTTTAATTGACAGTCGAAGCTATGTCGGAGCTCCCTTTAATGAACAAAAAGTGTCGATTATTTTTATTCTCGAATTTTGAATTTCTACCGGCACGATATTACATACTTCACGCAAACACTTGTTTGCTCTTAAAAATGTACGTTGTTTTTTTAAAATAATCTCTATTCAGATACTTTTCAATTTTGATGCTAGTTGATAAAGTAATATAAGAAAAGGTAAATGAAAAAAATTGCGGAGTATGAATATTATTATTTTTTTTTTCGTTTATTTGACGTGTTAAAGGTATAAAAATATTCATATTATTATTTATAGTAAAGTATTCCAACAATATTTAGACAGAAATCTTTCAGTATTTTGCCAGCTAAGCCGCAAAATCATAAAGCCGAGGAAACGGCGTACAAAGATTTTTTGTGACAAAAATATTTTTTGTTGTTATTTTTAAATACATTTAGAACTCTGAAACTTTGAACATTGATACTTTGTGATGTTATATTTTTATAATTGATGATTAACTAAAAAAAATAGTATTTTAGAAGTTATGTGTGTTATATCTCTTGACCACTGAGGGCTTTTTCACCAAACTCTTATAAAGTTAACTATAACTACGTGTCACTTAAGTATATGCATACGATAAACATGCTCATAAACCCGCATGCGTTCCACCACAGAAAGCAAGGTCCCATATAGCTATTACGCGATTTTGACTGGCAACAACGCTTTTATAACGTCTAGTGCAACGCCTGTCTAAAATTCTGTTGTTTCTATGGAATTACAAAACCGTCAAAACAGGGGCGTATAACTCCCGCATGACCTTGTAACCCTGATGGGAGGAGTTATTCAATACCCAAATTCTTATAGACAAAGCTGTTGTGGCTGAAAGCTCAGATCTCATTGGCTTAGAGCAAAAATTGTAGTTTGATCTCTCGCTCTCTACCATAGCGACTTGTGTAACAGAAAGAGAAGCTAAGCATGCTTTATGCTCCGATAAAAAATAACGGTAATTTCCAAGACGCCATTTCGTAAGTTGAAAAGTCAGTTGAAGTTTTTAGCGTAAATATTTTGAATTTTCTTTCACCCATCTAAAAATAATGTTACGTGCTAGAATTCTTCAAGGTGATAAATTAATGCCGTGTTGTGTTAAAGTGTGTTATCCGGTCTATCTCCACCAATTGAAAGAAGGACCCGAACCCGTTGTAAAATACAGGTACTAACCTCTCGTTCTTTGATACAATGTTCCTGATTTCTGAATGTACTTCATTGGCTAATAATTTAATTAATTTTCCTTTTCAGACCTATCCGTATTCCGACGCGATACAATACCACGTATTAGGATGCTAAAACTGTTAAAAAAAGCCACGATTACATCATACAAGATCATTTAAACCTCTCCAGAATTGCATCATGTAAGTATTCAGATTTAACCAGCATTTTCCATGATGTTTGCTGACGACAAAGCTGTGGAAATTATATGAAACCCTTGCAGGAGAATTTGAATAACTTCTAGTGCTGTGGCAATAATAATGAACACTTAAATTTGTTGAATATGTATATGGGTCATTCCGCCGTTTCGTTCAAATTTGCCTGTTTCCGCGGATTTTTTTTTTTTTGCCTTTTTACTATATATTTTTATAGAAATGGGTTCCCGTACCTATCAGATGTATAAAAGTGAAAAGGGCACCTTTGTGCGACACTTGGATTCGAAGAAAATTGATGGAAGGTAATGAAGGTGTGGATGGTAATGAAAAACTGTTGGATGGTAATTTAAACATTTGGATGGTAATGAAGTTTGGTAATGAAATATTAATAGATGGTAGTGAACATGTTTAAGGTTCTTAAAATGTCTGTGAATAATGAAATTTGAATAGAAATTGAATAATAAAATAGATTTCAAATCATGCTAAGTATCATTTGACGTGGTGAGCGGATTAGGAAAAAGAAGAAAAACCTATTATAGTGAAAAACTAAATGCTTTATTCAGACTTTTGAACATTGGAGACAAGAAATACATTTTTTCATACGTAATCAGTTCTGCTTACTTAATGCTTTTGCAATATCTGTATGAATTGTTAAAAAATAATGGAAAAAAATATCAAAATACAAATTAAGAAAAGGCAGCTGGAACATCAAACCCAACACAACTAAAATTTTCCTATTATACTACTTACCCAGAAATTATAAGGAATAGTCAAATTCTTTATAATTACGTTTTATAAGTAGGTTTGTACACAAGAAATACAAAATTTTTACATTCCTAAGCAAACATTGTAATATTTGAAAAATAGAAATAATAAAAATAATAATTAAAAATAAGAAAAAATCAGAAGTCAATTGAAATGCAGTTTAAAATTAAATCAGAGATACTTAAAACAAACACAACATATGTAACTAATAAGTACAAGATAAAGGTCTTACATCTAAATATGAACATAATATTTAAGGAACTTGAGATCATTCTTGTGAAAGTTTTTGCTGGAAAACTATTTCAAATCAAAGTTCGGCAAATTTTTGAAAGTGAATTGTCCTCTTTCATTCTCATCTGGATCTTGCAAGCGCTGAAGAATTTGTGATTCCAAAATGAAATCGTCGTCACTAATTGTTGGCCAGACAAATTTTTTGGAATTCCCTTGAGCTTTTTTCAAAAAAATTTCTTTGTACTCTAGTGTGTACTCATGTTTTCCAATAATTTTCCCAATGAAATGATGTGTCGTGTTAGTTATTTTATATTGAACCATTATCCAGTCATCTAAGTAGTATTTGAATGGCGCCTCCTTATCCTCTTTGTTGGTTTCCTCGTCAATGTCCATGTGTGGGAGTTCCACAGTTTTGGGGGACTGCTGTTTTGATTCATCGAAATCAGGATATTCTACTCTTAGGGATCGGATGAACTTCTCGAACTTCTTCGATTGGTCTATTTACGTTTTGTAGCTGCAACGCCTTCAATTTCTTTTGTTCGTTTCTTTTCTCGTTCCTGAGTTTGCTTATCTGGTCCTGTAACGTCTTAATGATTTTCAATGATCTATACCTCAATTTTCTAACATTCGTTAGACCACGCACATTTTTTTAATGATTTTTTGTTCATTCTCGACTGCGAGAGGGTCAGGATCTAGAGTATTTTGCACATTATTGGGTACTTCCTTGACATTTTCATGAATTGGAGGCATATTTTCTACTGTAATCGTTTCTATTTTACGCTGCTCCTCTTTTTTCTTCCAATAATTTACAGAGTTCTTTCGCCATCTTCGTCTTTGCTCTCTCTGGGCTCTTTCACTCATATCTTCAATGCTGCAAATCTTTTTTGTGCTTTTCGCATTAAGTATCTTTTTCTTTCTTTCGCTTTCTGAAGACTGTACAGTTCCGGATTGTTTTTAATCTCAGCATATTTTTGTTGCTTACGCAGCCTGTCCTTGGATAACTTTTCTTCTTTTTTCAGTTTTTTATTTAACTTTGCCATTGTGGATTATGGTGTTTAGCCTGTAACAATAATAAAGAAAAATTATCATAAGTATCGGATCAAGTGAGAAGTTGAATAACAAATATGGATAATTTCAATTTCGTTACTTTTACAGGAGAGCCCAAAAATTGTTACACTACTTTTATATCTTTGTTTAATATTTTTTTCCCTAAATGATTTAAAATCTAACAGTAATGATATGGTTTTTTAATCAAGAAATTTGCGTTGGACTCTTAATAATGCCCTTTCTATAGATTTTTGTTCAAATCTGGATTTGTTTAGAAACTTGAAATTTTGTAAAAATTCATCTGTTTTAATAGACAACTGAAGTAATGAAGATAAGTAATGAAAATAATTGTGACTGTAGGGGAATAGTTAAACCATTTGTTTTATATATTATTCGTTTACATTTGAATAATTATAATTATATCATTGAATAAAAAAATCGATTTTCAAATAAAAATTCGCAGGGTAAATTTTAACAGATTGTTTTTCCATATCAGTAAATAGATAAAACGAAAATATGTATTTCACCAAAACTGAAATTGTCCGACGCTAGAACGCAAGAAACTGCTTTTATTGATAATATTAACTTTTATGAACCCCCAAACATGGTCCCAGATGCACGTAAAAATAACCCTTACAAATTTATCATTACCCTCCACACCTCTAAATTACCATCCGGCAAAAAATTTTACGATACGGAAGGTAATGAGACGGAGGGTAATGAGGTTTTGACAATCTTTCCTTAATAACTCGCTTAATAATGACATTACAAATCTTTATGTTTCAATAAAAAATAGTCCGACTTATTATAGTTTATAGGTTCATGATTCGAATTTTTAAAACATGTACTTACTTTAAAAAATGCTGGAAGGTAATGATGCCTGGTCGGTGACAAAGTCGTTTTCGAGCACGGAGATCGCAGATATTTCTTTATTCAGCGACGCACGTCCTCCCCCGTCCAGATATAGCGGTACACTGATTAGTAACGGAGGCGCGGGGTGGGGTACAGCTGACGAACAGTGACAAACACGGTCACAATTTTAATTACCGCTTTGGCGGAAGACGACAGCGATTTTTTCTGGACAAAAACAAAATCTCTATTCTTTCTATGATACAGTAACTTTAAAAATAAATTAAACACCAATAAATATGCAAAATTAGTTGTACATTCAGGTCGATTAATGAATGTAGTGATTTTACTAGTGTAAAATGTTCTTATTTATTGATCAATTTACCGGTCCCTCATTTACACGGGGAAGGTAATGAGATTTTAGCATGTTTTTTGTATACCATAAAGTTATTAAGTAACAAATGCCTAATCCGGTAAGTACTACTTTTTCCTTTTTTAAATAACTACATTTTCCAATAAAACTTTCTTGAAAAACATTATTTTTCATATGACTTTTTTGCAAGAACATGCGATTTGAACGAAACGGCGGAATGACCCATATATTCTTGTATTTTTGTGCAAGGTCAAATTAAATCCTATTAAGTTGTTGCAGTAAGACTGGGTTCGATTCCTAGTTGAGACCGTTACTTTTTATTTTTCTGTGTCTTGTTCTGTTTCATGTTTTGTTTAGATATATTAGTTTTATCTTCTACTTCAATGATAAATCAATGCTCAATACATCGGTTGTACTGACCCTGTTTTGTATTACTGTCCATTGTCTTTTTGAAAATAAAAAGTATTTTTATGTGTGCATAGCTGTGGGTTTTTTTTATTTTCCTTTTCCTGCATTCCAATATTTTTATTTTTAAAATATAATTTTTGTGGGCTAATGAATGAACGATGTTAGCTGGGTGCAGTTATATTGTCTATGTTTGCACTTTTTTTAAATGGCCTTGAGATTTATTTATGGTCCACAGTATATTTACCTGTCTGGACCTAACGACCGTTTTATCTGTGGTCGTCTGTGGTTAAGGGGGTGACAAAATGGGGCCATACAAAAAGCCCGAAGATATCGATCTAGAGAGTGGTTTATTTATGCGTCAAAACGTCAACACTCAACAGAGTGGTTCATTCAGGGGCGTATAACTCTCGCATAACCTTGTAACCCTGATGGGAGGAGTTATCCTCAACCCAAATTCTTATAGACAAAGCTGTTGTGGCTGAAAGCTCAGATCTCATTGGCTCAGAGCAAAAATTGTATCTTGATCTCTCGCTCTCTACCGTAGCGACTCGTGTAACAGAAAGAGAAGCTAAACATGTGTTATGCTCCGATAAAAAATAACGGTAATTTCCAAGACGTCATTTCGCAGATTGAAGTCAGTTGAAGGTTTTAGCGTAAATATTTTGAATTTTCTTTCACCCATCTAAAAATAATGTTGCGTGCTAGAATTCTTCAAGGTGATAAATTAATGCCGTGTTGTGTTAAAGGTTGCTCAAATGGATTCGATAATCCAGTGCTAGGAAGAAGCAGCAAGAAATACGTTTGTTTGTGTGTGCCATTTCGCGATTGAAATAAAAAATACGGTACTTTTGGGATTAAAAAATAATGCGTTGCCAACGCTTAATCTTCCAATCATCATAAAATATCCGGTCTATCTCCACCAATTGAAAGAAGGACCCGATCACGTTGTTAAATACAGGTACTAACCTCTCGTTCTTTGATACAATGTTCATGATTCCTGAATGTACTTCATTGGCTAATAATTTGATTAATTTTCCTTTTCAGACCTATCCGTATTCCGACGCGATCTTATACCACGTATTAGGAGACTAAAATTGCTAAACAAAGCCACGATTACATCAAACAAGTTCATTTAAACCTCTCCAGAATTACATCATGTAAGTACCAGTATTTTCAATGATGTTTGCTGACGACAAAGCTGTGAAAATTATAAGAAACCCTTGCAGGAGAACTTGAATAACTTCTAGTGCTATTTTGTGTATATATTCTTGTATTTTTGTGCAAGGTCAAATTAAATCCTATTAAGTTGTTGCAGTAAGACAAAAATCCTGGGTTCGATTCCTAGTTGAGACTGTTACTTTTTATTTTTTTGTGTCTTGTTCTGTTTCATGTTTTGTTTAGATATATTAGTATTATCTTCTACTTCAATGATAAATCAATGTTCAATACATCGGTTGTACTGACCCTGTTTTGTATTACTGTCCATTGTCTTTTTGAAAATAAAAAAATATTTTGATGTGTGCATAGCTGTGGGTTTTTTTTTATTTTCCTTTTCCTGCATTCCAGTATTTTTTATTATATAATTTTTTTGGGCTAGTGAATGAACGATGTTAGCTGGGTGCAGGTATATTGTCTATGTTTGCTCTTTTTTTAAATGACCTTGAGATTTCTTTATGGTCCACCATATATTTACCTGTCTGGACCAAACGACCGTTTTATCTGTGGTCGTCTGTGGTTAAGGGGGTGACAGGGGCGTATAACTCCCGCATAACCTTGTAACCCTGATGGGAGGAGTTATTCCCAACCCAAATTCTTATAGACAAAGCTGTTGTGGCTGAAAGCTCAGATCTCATTGGCTTAGAGCAAAAATTGTAGTTTGATCTCTCGCTCTCTACCATAGCGACTTGTGTAACAGAAAGAGAAGCTAAGCATGCTTTATGCTCCGATAAAAATTAACGGTAATTTCCAAGACGCCATTTCGTAAGTTGAAATGTCAGTTGAAGATTTTAGCGTAAATATTTTGAATTTTCTTTCACCCATCTAAAAATAATGTTACGTGCTAGAAGAAAGGTGATAAATTAATGCCGTGTTGTGTTATCCGGTCTATCTCCACCAATTGAAAGAAGGACCCGAACCCGTTAAATACAGGTACTAACCTCTCGTTCTTTGATACAATGTTCGTTCCTGATTCCTGAATGTACTTCATTGGCTAATAATTTAATTAATTTTCCTTTTCAGACGTATCCGTTTTCCGACGCGATACTATACCACGTATTAGGATGCTAAAACTGCTAAACAAAGCCACGATTACATCAAACAAGGTCATTTAAACCTCTCCAGAATTGCATCATGTAAGTACCTTATTCAGATATAACCAGCATTTTCAATAATGTTTGTTGACGACAAAGCTGTGGAAATTATATGAAACCCTTGCAGGAGAATTTGAATAACTTCTAGTGCTGTGGCAGTAATAATTAACACTTAAATTTGTTACTCTTTAACTAATATTTATAAGATGTAAGTCACCTACAGTACGCTTCAACAGTGTGGAATCCTCATCATTTGAAGGAATATTCTGAAGGTATACACCTAATTTATATTGCAGTGAAACTCGCTCAAGAAGTTTTGTTTTCGCTCCCTACAAATTCTGCAGAAACTGCATAAAACGCGATTTTTTCCCATACCTACAAGAAAGTTCACAAGTTCAACAGTGAATTAATCCATCACCATTAATGTCCCCTTTTTCTTAAAATATTTTTAATTAATTTTAATCCATGAAATTTATTAAATATGTGTACAATACTAGAATAGAATCATTGGTCTCAAATTTTGTCTTTTTCTAGGTAAGACGAAGGGCATTTTGAGCTGCATTGGTCTGACGGCAGCCCTTTCTCCCAGGAAACAGAAGACGCACTTGGAGATTTTGGGGACCAGACGGCAGCTGCGATATGTATAACATTTGTATATATATAACAGACTTCTGTATATATTCTTGTATTTTTGTGCAAGGTCAAATTAAATCCTATTAAGTTGTTGCAGTAAGACAGAAATCCTGGGTTCGATTCCTAGTTGAGACCGTTACTTTTTATTTTTCTGTGTCTTGTTCTGTTTCATTTTTTGTTTAGATAAATTATTATTATCTTCTACTTCAATAATAAATCAATGCTCAATACATCGGTTGTACTGACCCTGTTTTGTATTACTGTCCATTGTCTTTTTGAAAATAAAAAATATTTTGATGTGTGCATAGCTATGGGTTTTTTTAATTTTCCTTTTCCTGCATTCCAATATTTTTATTTTTAAAATATATTTTTTTTGGGCTAGTGAATGAACGATGTTAGTTGGGTGCAGTTATATTGTCTATGTTTGCACTTTTTTTAAATGTCCTTGAGATTTCTTTATGGTCCACGATATATTTACCTGTCTGGACCAAACGACCGTTTTATCTGTGGTCGTCTGTGGTTAAGGGGGTGACAAAATGGCGCCATACAAAAAGCCCGAAGATATCGATCTAGAGAGTGGTTTATTTATGGGGGGTGACAAAATGGCGCCATACAAAAAGCCCGAAGATATCGATCTAGAGAGTGGTTTATTTATGGTTCATTTATAACGTCATCGCAAACAGACAACGTTCCCGCGATTCGGCTTGTTTTTGTTTACAAAACTATAAAGTAAGTTCAACAGGTTTTGGTTATGTTTTATTTATTATTATGTGATTTTAGTTAAACTTATACATTTGTCTTATTTTCCAGTATTCACACACGTCAATATAAACAGACAACGTTCCCGCGATTCGGCTTGTTTTTGTTTACAAAACTATAAAGTAAGTCCAACAGGTTTTTTGTTATGTTTTATTGATTATTATGTGATTTTAGTGGAACTTATAGATTTGTCTTATTTTCCAGTATACACAAACGTCAATATAAACAGACAACGTTCCCACCATTCGGCTTGTTTTTGTTTATAAAAAATATATAAACTACATACTGTAAAGTAAGTTCAGCAGTTTTTGGCTATGTTTTATTGATCATTATGTGATTTTAGTTGAACTTTAGATTAGACTGTCTATTTTCCAGGATGAATAAGCGTGATCGAAGTTGCAATTTTACAAAAGAGGAATGTGAAATGCTGGTAAACATTGTTCACCAGTATAATCATATTATTGAAAATAAAACCAGCAACGGAACCACGTGGAAGGAGAAGGAGGCGGCCTGGAAAGCTGTCGCCGATAAATTTAATTCTTCTGGATCAGGTATTATAATAATAACCCGTTATTTCTTGTGCTAATTAAGTTGAAACCAAGTTCTATTTATATTTTTTTTACATATTAAGTGTGCAGCGGATTTTCACAAGTTTATTGTAGATTTTTCCATTAATTATTCATTCTTCTGCAGCCTTCAGGTCATCCAAGACCTTACGTGTCAAATTTGAGGGAATTAAGAGGTTAGTGAGGCAGAAGAGCGCCCTCATCAGGAGGGACCTGTACCAGACTGGTGGGGGGACCAGCAACGCTGTTCCCTTGGACGACACGGAGACAAAAGTCAAAAGTATGATCTCCCTGAGTGCCCAAGGAACCACCAACAGCATGGATAATGATGCTTCATCACTCGGTAAACCATTTATATTGCATATTTAAAAATCAACCATACCCACATATTATGTATTACCTATTTTATTTATTTATTGGCGCCCTTTTTGGGGGTTTTTATGCAGGAATAGTAAACAGTATACAGTATTATAACTGTTGAGTGATAAATTGAAGGCTCAACCTAATTAATTCCCCATTCTGGGCAAAGAAGAATACATAAATGTGATATAGTCCCACTGCCTCCACTGAAATAAATCTATGTATAATCTATTTGTGTTGCATAGTTTTTTTATTACTTCCAGATAATCCAAATGCTGTTGAAGATTACGTCGAGGTGATATGTTTGGTGGGAGATGAGGATCCCCTAGTCAGCAACTCATTTACCTGCAGAGCTGCTGGTGTGTATTTATTTATTTATGGTTTTTAAATATACACATAGTTACCTATGTTTTAATACATAATTAAAAAAATTTGCAGCCCCTGCTCCTGAGGCCCCCGCCCCAGAGGCCCCTGCCCCAGAGGCCCCCGTTCCAGAGGCCCCAGCTCCAGAGGCCCCCTTCCCAGAGGTCCCCCCTCTTCATTCATGGGATAATTGGAGCATTCCGCTAATGCAAACGCCCAAGCATCCCGCCTTAACGCCGATGAGACGCCCTGTGTCTGGCAAGAGACGCCCGGTGTCTGGCGTGATACTTGCGTATACTTTAGCAATGATTATGTTATTTAAGTTTATTATTGTTATGCTTGAACCCCAGGGGTGATTTTGGTAGATATTATTTACAGACAACAAACACTTGTAGAGTATTCTTGGGAGATATATATCCCAGCCTGACACTATCTCGTAAAAGTTATGCCATCTCATTTTGCATTACGGTGAGACATATGATTTAAATAGTGCAGAGAGAAGTAACACGCTTTCAGTTTGCATTCAGACGTTTACCAGTTTGTTTGTCCCGTACCCATTCCTATTTATTAGTGTCAGGACTGTTTAGAGAGTGGTTTGAAGTCAGGGACTCTTGAGAAAGACAGTGTATTATATCTGCATCGGAATGAGATATGGAGTCAAATTCTAGATAATGTAGTTATTTTAGCAGTAACAATGTGATTTCATGATATTACACCAAGTGAATGGGAGAAAAAGTCAGATGCCCTAGGAAGACATGAATTAAATTTTGTGGTAAAATGAGATGTATTGATGAAAGAAGAAAGAGGTGTAAGAAGAATGTATGACTTGGAGGTGAATGGTTGAAGAGGTCGAGGACGCCTGAGGAAGACATAACACAATCAAGTGAAACAAATACTTATGTAAATAAAATAATATTATTTTATAGTCAGGTACTTTATTTTGGAAACCAACAGACAGATCTATAAATAAAAAAATAAGATAAAATAGAACAAGTGGGTGGATGTATAACAGTAAACTTAACTAACACTAATCACATAGCAACATTATTGTTTAATAAAGGGGTGAAATAATTGGTAAAGGTAAGAGAGAGAGACAAACAGCTTATACATAAAATACAAATATAAATATATACATGTTAAAAACAGTCAAGCCAAAAAAGAATAATAATCCAAGATTAGATTTCTCCTCGGACCATTATTAATTTCATCATGATTTTGAATGATTCGATCCTGTAATATTTTCCTCTTTTCACCATTTTCTTTTATTTTTATTTGTTTAAAACAATATAAAATTTTCTTCTCTCTTGGCTATGACCGATATTTAATTTTTTCTCTAAGGCTTTGCATATGTGTTCGCAGGGATGGAAAATTCCTCCCCTACAACACATAAGCCTCCATGAAAATTGGACCCTTTTCTTTGATATCTACAGAAAGCTACTTAAAGCTCTCTTGTACTATATATCTTTATAGACATATGTACTTAACTAATTAATACGTTATTTACGAACTTGAACGCAAATATTTCCGTATTTATATTGTAATTAAATTCCATCAAACGTTGTGTAAATTTTTTGATTTATGATATAGGATTTTAATTACCTTCATTTTTGTGGTAACCCCCTTGGTTCTGATCGAGGTGTTGAGTTTCACAATTTTATTGGTCTTTCCATTGCAAACCTAGACTTAAATGAATTCTCTGGATGTGCTAACTTTCCTATTGTAATTATTCTGATTCCCTGCACCCTAACAAAGTCGTAGTTAAACGCTGATAAAAGATATTATACATGTTTATTTGGACAGGTAATTTAATATAACTCAAATGGTTAATTGTTAGTAAATTTGATTTTGGTAAACTCTTGTGTCTGTGTGGCGCCACTCCTTTATGATTCTGCTGCTATAAGGTACATGTAAAGATTGATTTAGTAGGTTAATGTAATTAGTTAATTGCATATTTGACGAACTCGGAATAGCCCATTTGCTGGCATAATTTGGCTCCAAATCCTCCTGCAAGTAAACGAGATGATCTTGAGTCAACAAGAAATTCGCACAATCCTTTGACACGGCTCTTTGATTGATACCTAAGTTATCGCGTCCCAAAAAGCCTTCCACGTCATCATGTACTGCCTTCAAGTTTCCCCTCGAGTCCCGAAACCCCCAAATTCCGACTCCTCCTTGGACTACAATTTACTTAGGGCGAACCGGTTTCGTCCTATATACAATCATATACTCACGGTTGGTGTGGACTTACGGGTCGTGAATCCTCATTCCACGTTTAAAAGAAAATGCGAGAGTGGTCTATAAGACCTAAAATGCAAGCTGTATGCAGGTCCGCATTCTCCAGTAAACAGTACATACGAATAAATATATGTATACATACAGTTTGGGAAAGGTTTATAACTCGCAATACGAGGCTATCTACCTCGCATTCCGAGCTCGGATCTCGCACGAAGAGTTCTGCGAAACTCTAGGATTGGTAACCGAATATATACGTAAGAATAAGGTTATACTAATAAATACTAGTAGAATAAGATATTATTTGATAGTTTGTTTTGGAGAGCTATCGAACTCCAGGCTTTTGTTTGTTTGGTTTTGTCGTTTTTATTTAAGAGAATCGCCATCTCTATTTGATTTGGTTAATGGTCTTGTTATAGGAGCGACCACTGCCTCCTATTGATGAACTGTATTTGTTTTAAATTTTACCTCCAGGGTTCAACATTAATTTTTGTTCATCCTATCCCGTGATTTTCCAATTGTTTCAAGTAGTTGATTGCCACATTAGAGAGTACTCGACTCTCAAATGTCTCAGGCAACTGATGGGGTTCTGTATGAGCACCCAATCAATAATATTCAAATGTTTCGTATAATTATTCGATATAAATCTGGCTAACCCGTGATTTTTCAATTGTCGTTTGTGATTGATAAGTATTTGAGAACACGCATCTTCCAGCTGTTTCGGGTAATTAATAAAAATCTATGCGACTATCTAATCAATGATATTTAAATGTTTCATGTAATATTTCGATATAAATCTGGCTAACCCGTGATTTTTCAATTGTCGTTTGTGATTGATAAGTATTTGTGAATGACCCAAATCGCTGCACATTGCACAATAACATCCTGATGATTATCCTTATAACTCTGATAAATTATCTAGTTACGGCCAAGGTCGTTTCCAAACTATGCAGTTGACCCAGTTCCCCGTACGTCTTTATTTGTAAACAAATAATATAACCATCTCCTGACACACTAACCTAAATGTGAGATTTGTTTATTTTAAAATTCCTTAGAAGTCATATGTGCCTCTTTACTTTTATTGTGCATTGTTAATTTAAATATTTTTAAATCCTTTATTGAAGTTAAACTATTTATTTCATTTCCCGAATTTAGTAAATTTACTAGAAATTAGGTGAAAATAATATAAATATATATATGTACACATATCTCGATTGTCAAAATACGTTAAATAAGATTACATATATTAATAAATAAATATAAGATATATGATTCTACATAGTCTTGAATATTAATAAATACATATTTTCTTTTTTCAATAATATCGATATGTCCTCGGGTAGGTATTAAAAATCGCTACCATTTCGATGCTTCGATTAATAAATAAAATACATATATATAAATACATTACTCATATATTTATTCTTTATATACAATATATTACTTTATTTTATATAAATAAATACATAATATACATATATTAATGTGTAATGCTTTGTTTTGTTGTTTTTAATAATTTAATTGATATACCATAATCAGCTGTATCTCCTCACTCCTAGGTCCTGAAAATTATTTATAAAAGGAAAACTTACCCCCCACCAAGATTTTTCCAGTTGGGTGCCACACAACAAATCTTGTCAAAGAAATCCTACCTAATTAACTGTATTTTCCAAATATTTTCAAAATTAATCTTTTCGACTATTTATTCCTATTTAATATTTTATTCTTGCTCGATTCATATAAATTAGTTGATATTTAAAATTCGTGATATAGATGTGCCGGAAAATTATAAATTATTTAGGTCGAACTATTTTTGTTGTTTTCACTCTTTTTTAAATTTTTTTTTTTTTTTTTTTTTTAATATAAATTTATAAGAAAATTCATCCCGAATTGCGCAAACTTTTAAATATTTCGATTCTGAATAAATTAAATATCTGTTTAAAACTTTCTTCTAAATTTCACTGTTTTCACCAATATTTTAAAGTATCTACAATTATTTTTTTTTTTTTCGAATTGTTACTTTTAGAACAAAGGTTTGAGCGATTATTATTATTGAATCCTTTTTTTTTTTTTGTGTTTGATTGATGCAAAATTATAATCTATTTTTAAATATCAATCCGCGAACCCGTTCACTCTAGATTAACGATAAAACTCTCCACTAAATTCTAATGTTTTCACTTTGAATGAAATAATTATTTTTAAATTTTAATAATTCACTTTTAACACTTTTTGCACTATCCACTTTTAACACTTTTAAGCACTTCACACTTTACTTTTAAAGCACTGAGTTTAAACTGTATTTATTTTCACTGTTTGATTTAATTTAACTGACTTATTAAATTTCACTGACTCTAGCACTTGTACTTTTCACAAAATCCAGGGGCTTATTTAAAATTTAACACTTAAAGATTTTTCACTGTTAATCCTACCAAAGACGTAGTACTGCCACGTAACAACTTTTCGAATCCTCGGCGCGACCGTCTCCTGACTGATGTGTTCCATCTTTTATACCCCTCTCAGGTTCCAAAAGACGTATCTGAATTTCTCTTGATGCTTAATTCTATCTCCTATCAACTCGTAAATTCGAACACCAATTCCATCAATATCGATTGTGCTTCCATAAGATGTTCTGCTTTCCGGCTCAAGGCGGTGGTCAGTTTCCATCTCACAAATCTAAATCGATAGGGTCCGAATCGGGTAAGTCTGTGTTAATCGCCCAAGCTTCCTTTGTCCTGTGTTCATACAAAATGTACTTAAATTCTCATGATTTTGTGTTCCTTTTTTTTCTCAATTTGCGATAGGTCCGTCCTCAATAATATATATATACATCTCAATTTTATGCATCTCGTGCGAAAAATGCCTAAATCCATGTTGAAATCCCTACTATGCAGTTTAGAATTTCGATTTGTTTAAATTCTACTTAATTTTATTGTCACTTATATGAGCTTTTCCATTTCCACCCGCACTTTCTCTTCTTTAAGTCGCAGATTCGAATTTTCCCTTTTACTTTGAATTTTATATTATTCGCGACGTTTTCCTGCACAGTTTTCTTCTTTATTCTTTTGTTATTTCTCATAACTCTATAACTAGTTATTTTCCAAGTCGTATTTATTTATTTCACGGATAAATTTGAATTGTATCACTTTTCTCCACTTGGATTATTCTTTATCTCCGTTCTTTACCCTTCCTTTTATCTTTTCTCCACTTTTCCCGATATGTGTGGTCTCCAGGAAAATTTCATACTTCATCTATTATTAATTAATATATAATTTTCCACACTTCTATGGGAGATATACTTAATTAGACTCTGGGATATCTGTCATTTTTATTGTTTTATTCAATCTCCGCCCAATTTTCTATCTTTCTCATACCAGGATTCACATAAAACATATGCATTGACATCTGTTTACGTTTAAAATTTTGGTACTAGACTCGTAAATTTAGTTTAATTTCAAACCTATTAATTTTAATCTCTTTTGCCTAATCTAAATACTTCATAAGCCCAACGTTAAAGTTAATCGCTTTTCTAATCGTTTATTACCTTAACGTAAATAAAAATCATGTTCGGATTTCGATTGTTTATCCTTCAAAATATACATGAGACCGCCAACCTTTTATCTTGTTTCGATCCCTCCGTAATATTGGGTAACTCTAATATATATCTAACCTAATAATTATGTAAAATGTCTACTTTTCCTGAATCTAATCTATCGCTATATGTTTAGTTTTACTGTCTTCTTCTGATACTCGATTTTCACGTCCCTAGGACCTTCGTAGCAGTCCAAAATCTCTGTATTATCCTTCCATTCGATCGCCGCACTTTTCTAAAATGTGTATTTTTTTTGCGAGATTTTTCATTCAAAATTGATTTACCAATATGTCCGTTTCATCTTAAATTGATAACGATTAATTTCCATTGTTTCCAACACTCACTCCTCTCTTTAGTACGATTTTTATCGAACATGACACCCTCCTTCTATCATAAATAATTGCACTACAGTTGAAATTCCGCCAGTAACTTTCCTTCGCTTTTCCCGTCCTTTTTTTATACTATCACGTTTATAATTTTTTTCATTGCATTTTTGTGTGTGCGCTTTACAACTTGTAAAACTTCCAAGCACCCGATTTCAATGGTTCGATACCCCATAAATGTCCCAGTTATTGTAAACATTCCCAGGAGTTTGTCACCTTGAAAGTCGATGTTGACCCTAAAGTGCGTTCACCTCTAATTTCTGTGAGAATCGAAATGTCGTTAATTATCTTTTTTATTGCCCGATCCACAGTTCATTCCTTTGTCTGTATTTGATGTACGCCTCTCCGTTCACTGATTGGTTACTCAAAATTTTATAGCTCTTTGTTCAGATCTATTGGTTGACAAAATTCAATATTTATTTTTAGGCCTAGGAAAGGGGAAGTACCAGTCGTCCTAGACGATTTTACGACCTCTCTGCTTTCGTCCCGGAACCTTGATTTAATTTCAACTATTACAGGTGTCTACTGCAAGCAAGCTGGATCAATTCTTTCTCCGCCAGATGTCGTTAGCATGTCCGTTTTCATAAATAATTTGCATATTTTCTTGCAGCTATGGTTTATCTGTTTTTTTTCACTGTGATTTAAAGCCTTTCATCACAATCCTCTATCTCATCAGGTTCATGTTCTATTTCTAACTGAAAAGGTTCATCGTTCATCTCCACAGCTACATTGTGCAACACAGCACATGCCACTACAATAGCTGCAGTGCGTTCCATGGACAATGTTATGGGCCTCCGCAGTACAGGGAATCTACTCTTTAGAACCCCAAAACACCTTTCTACAACATTTCTGCTGCGTATTTGGGATTCATTATACAGGTTTTCTGCTGGTGTATTTGTTCGTGCCAGAGGTGTGAACAAATAAGTCTTACTTTGATAGCCACTGTCACCCAACAGAATACTGTTATTGAACTGGCCAGCCTCAAATCTAGTCTTTATTAACGAATTATTAAAAATTGTTTGATCGTGACTGGATCCAGGCCACCGGGCCACAATGTCTCTAATAATTAAGTTGGCATCGCAGATCACTTGCACATTCATGGAAAAGACACCTTTTCTATTGCGGTACACTTCGGCATTTTCTCCATCTGAAACAAGGATAAGTAACTTTAGTAATCCATTAATAGAGTAATAGAATACTGTAATTGTATAGGTATAAAGTGAGGACTCCTTCTTGTCCACTACAACTTCATTAATAGTCTTCGTATTGATTGTAACGACTATCCACTATAGTAAGTACTAATGAAGGATGATATTCAAAGGTACTTACTTGGTGTCATTGCAACATGCGTGCAGTCTATAGCTCCAATGACCCTCGGGAACCGAGCCAAATTATAGAATCCCTCTTTTAAGGGAGCCAGATCCTGAGGGAATCGAATATATATGGGACGGAGGTGGCCAATAGCCTCTGAGCACCTCTTTATAAATCTGCAAGCAGACGATCTGCTGACACCAACAAAATCTCCGGCAGACATCAGGTATGACCCAGTTGCGAAGTACCGCAAGGTCAATAATAATTGGACGATTGTTGGTACAGCATTATTCCTGAAAACCAATTAAATGTCAGTATTTATTTGGGTACACAATGACATTAGAAACGTAAAACGCAATGAACTGTTGTTATTTTTGTTAAAATATGATGTAAGTATAACTATTTTGTGATATATTTATATAAAATAACATACCGAGTGGTCCTTTGGGAGATTTTGTCTTTAATTTGGTCATGAATTGAATGTACAGCATTTTTCGTGAGTCGAAATCGTGATTTGAAATCGATATCGTCCAATACTTCTAGAAAATTTACGCGTTTTCTTAGAACTCGCGGTCTTCTCGTTCTTGCCGCAATCTCGTGTACTTCTGCATCTTCAATTGCTTCAATTATTTCGAAATCGTCAATTAAATCCATAATAAACACTGAACTTGGAAAAAATTCTGACTACTTCACAGGCAGCTGTCAAAATTGTGTTTACAAGGTAGAAAACTCGGCTAACAAATCCGACATGTAAACACTATTAGCTGCTTCAAGTACCCTATAGTGAAGAGGGACTTTATCTTACATATAAACGTTTTTGAGCCTTGGTGAAATCGAAATAATACTTTATCCTATGTATAGTGCTTCTGACAGCTTATGAGCAGGATGGTGAAATACCCCGTGAACAGATGTTCAAAGATGGTATACTTGTGTGGTAGTCAAAAGATTTAGGCCTCTCATGCCTGTTGACCACTGAAAATGTATGGACAAAGCACTAACATTTTGATTTTTTAGGAAAGTTTAAACTAACAATCAACCAACACAACCACTGTAACCACCGCAACCACCGCAACCACAGCAAACACCGCGCCCTTGCCTCGAAGAGGTAAGCAAAGAGGACGGACCGCCAAAAAAACCGTGTCTTGACATACACTGCTTGCTTCATTCACATTCATACATAAACCTTATGTTATTCAGAATCTTGACATGGCCCGACACCAGTATTTGGGTCACTTGATCGTGTCATATGAAAAGTATTTATTTAATGTGTAGATAACCTACATAGATATAAAAAAGATTTGCGAATACCGCATTTTAGTCCCAACTCTTCAATAATATCGGAGCACTGTGAAACTATGACACCCCCAACTGGGGTAACTGACGAGAGGGAAGGGAGCGGAAAATTACTTACAATGAATTTTAATATTCACAAACAAGTTTTTCCTATGGTATTCCCAATTGGCGTAGGTATGTGGTGTCCGTGATTAGATGGGTGTGGAGTATGAATTATAACATTAGACAAGGACATATAAGACATAAGACAAGTAAAAAGCGCCAGTCTAAGCGCAAACCAATAAATGCTTTCGATTTTTATTTTCAAAGATATTTAGTATTTTTTTAAATAACCTTTAAAACAACAAATGCGTCGAATTCTCATACAGGCGGCTAAGCTCTGCATCATTCAAAAGCATTTTTTCCACTTCCCGCCAGGGACTCCTGTGTAGAGTTATATTTAAAAAATAAAATAAAAATCGGTTCCTGGCCGAGGCCCCCCAGCCAGAAGGGTTGCGGCTGCGGGCTGTACTGCTCTGACATATGTATCTATATCAGAGATGTGCTTTATTTCAAATAAATCCATTTCAAATGGAAATGCAAAATGGGTATTTTCCATTTGGCATTTTAAATGCTTTTCTAAAAACCATTTTGCATTATGCATTTTAAATGCTTTTCTCTATGCATTTTCCATTTTAAATGCTTTTTTGCAACATTCTTCCTGTTATCTCCACTCATCTTTTTATACTCAGACTATATTAGAGATAATTTACGTCTGTCAAGTTGCTACCTGGTAGGAGCCCTGGCAATTAAGTGATACCATTAAATTTTTTTATTTTATTTTTTTTATTATTTTAATATACATCATATGGGTTACATTAATACATACATATTTTGCAAAATATAATATTAAGGTTCATATATGGTCATGTATACCTTATCAGGAAAGATATAGATTCAAATAGTGAACACGGGGCCATGACGCTGTAATATTAAATTTTAGATAGCAGTTTCTATTTTTTTACGTTACCAACATTAGTCCCGCGCAATTTTTTTGTGTTTTCAATGGTTTCATAATCTGTGGTCGTGGTGTTTTTGGATTTACAATCATGTAAGTACTGTAATTAATATTATTATATCTCACATCGTAATATCTACCTATGCACGCTTCCTAAAGAGAACCAATATATTATGTTAGAATTGTAGAATGCTATGTAAGTATATTCAGTAGTTTAAGAATATACAAGTGAAGATGGATTTAGATAGATAATTTGTATGGCATTGCTTATCTTATTTTATTATATAAATATATGTACGAACTGCATTTTAACCAAATATATTATTTCTTTCAGGGATGTGAGAGATATCACAATACATTACCACAAAAATGAAGTATTTCCTTCAAAGATGTTACCATCATTGGCAGCATTGAGAATGGAAATGTTTCCGCCACTTACTCAACTTTTTCAAAGGTTTTAAAAGCGAGCATGGTCGCTACCAGTACAATTTGCGCTACACTGTCGTATCCATTTTTTAAAACAGGACAGAGTCCGTTCAGTGTTTTTACTACAAATAAGGAAATTAAAAGAAAGTACCAAAAAATGTTATGTAAATCCACAAAGTGGAACTAATAGTCTTGTACAGGATGAATCTTATTTTTTTGGAAGATATTAAAGATTCATCTGATTCTTCCGCAGCAACAGCAGGAACTCCGGATTTAGAAGCCTTGCAATACCTTCAAGACAAATGAACCGATTTTGAAATGTTTCATGACTACTCTACTGTTAAGCACATGTTCATCAAAAGCAATACTTGTCTTCCGAGTTCAGCACCAGTTGAATGTCTCTTTTCAAATGGAGGTATAATCATGAACCTCATAGAAGAAAAATGAGTGATGATGTTTTTGAGAAGCTCGTTCTTCTAAAATCTAATAATGGCTAAGGCTACAATACATAGTACCTACATAATATAGAATATATATTGGTTTTCTCAAAGTTGTAACATATTATCTGTGGGTTTTCTAGTGCGCCTGCTTGGAGTTTTCTGTGACAATCTATGGTCAAATAATGGGTGCGCACTAGAAAACAACATTTTATATTGTCTGATTGTTTCACTGTCCTGTATTTCTTTACTGTTCACTGGTGGATGTCCCCTCACTAGAGGGTTACTACACAAATGATGATGGCCTTAAGAAAAAATCATTAAAAATGACAATATTTAGTTAATAATAGATTCTATTATATTCCACTCAAATTCAATTGTTTTTTACACAGTACATATCAGTATGTATGATTTGTTATTCCACAAGTTGTTCTACATTGATGTCCATTATTAAATGACAAAGTTGTTTAAAAATTCTATAATTATTTTAAACCTGAGAAACCATTTTGCATTTTCAATGCATTTTGAAAATAGGTATTTTGCATTTTGCATTTGAAATGCTTTTCTAAAAACCATTTTGCATTTTGCATTTTCAAATGGAAAATTTTTGACCCATTTCCATTTTGCATTTCAAATGGTTTTGGGTACCCATTTTGCACATCTCTGATCTATATTAAACTCATAAACTATTTCATATTATCTGCTTTTATATTCAGATCGTGTAATATAGATAACTCATATAATAAGAATTTTAATGATATTGACATATTTTCTTGTAGTTTAGGAACATTTAAAAAATATATCTCAACTATTATTAAATAATTATTAATAAAATACCTACAGCAAGTTGTCATGTTGTTGATATGAACCCTGTCTAGTTGCATGTGATTAATTTTATAATCATTTGTTCAGTTTAGTTGTAGGTATATACATATATTAGTGATTATTGGTGTTGTCAGTGAGGATAAAATTGATATATTGTCATTTATTTGTTTTTTATATCCTATGTTATTTTTATTTTATTTAATATTTACAATTTTGTATTTTTAGCTTGTTGTTATAATTTTATGTTTTCGCAAAAACCTGTCATTAGATTTTATTTGTATTGTTTTTGAGCTTATAATTTAAAGATATAAAAATTTTTGTTAGTTTTCCTAAATAAATAAAATAAAATTATACATAAACGTAAAGTACAGTCTATGTCAAAATATTATTGTGATTACGTGTTATGTTTTCAGTAACCTTTTAATTTATTGAATGTATGTACCGTAATAATAATTTAATGATTTGTATAGTGCTGTTTTCTTGACAAAACCATCTCAAGGGCGCTTTAAATGTTAGGTACGTATTAGATTCGCCTCTGCTCTTGTCCCGTCTCCGTAGCGAGAATGTAAAAAAAAACACCTATTCCCATTTGGCAGGCACTATTACGCGAATAGTCTGAATAGGCAATCTGTAGAAGTTACCTTCTCTGACCTATTCAAAAATATGATTATTGTGTCTTTATGTGGATATACCTACGTACTGTGAAATTATTTACAGATCGCTCTTAGAACCACCATAGTAATATAGCTTTTTCGGATTTTTTAGAAATGATTTATTAAAGTGAAACCGAAGTAAGGGAAAATAGACCTGGCTTCGGGCCCATCTGACACAGCACACTTCTATCGATTTATCTTTTTAGTGACCTCTTTACGCGGGTACCTACCACAGATAATTAAACCACATAAATACATGCAGTAAAGGTAAACTTGTATCCAGGGCCGCATTTACTTCAATATTATATGTGTGTACCAAGATTAATATTGAAGTCAATAATTCACTGGTAATAAACTGATTCAGTTCAATACTATATTACATTCTATAATACGATATTAGAAAAAATCATAAAAGAGTAAAAATATGCCTACATAGCACACATATTGGTCCAATCAACGCTACAATATGGTATCATTAGTTGGGGATCCACATACAAAACTAACCTTACTCCAATAGAAGTGGTACAAAGGTTAATAATTAAAATAATATTACGAAAACCTCCCGATTACCCAACGGATCGATTATTCGAAGAATTTCAAGTGCCTTCATTTAAAGATCTTTATACTAAAAATGCATTAATTCAAATCATAAAAGAAAAAGACAAGTATCAATTTCTAACTGAAAACCGTACTAGAGTTAAATATATTTTTCCATGCCCAAAATTAAACACTTCCTTTACACAAAATTATTACACTTACCGGGCAAGAATTTTTTTCAATCGACTACCTGAAGAAATTAGAAACATTAATGATAACATCCAAATAATAAACACTGTGAAAAAATATTTTAAAGACAAACTTACAAAAAATAAAAATGTTTCCAATTGAATTAATCTTAAGAATAACTCACTTCAAATAAGTTTAAAATCATTTTATTTTTAATTACTTACTTACTGTAGTAAAACAATGTACACTCCTCTTCCAGCCACAAGCTAATGCTTCTATGGAAGAGGGGTCCTGAAATATTTGATCATATATTGT
Source organism: Hesperophylax consimilis (assembly GCF_061612785.1). Taxonomy (NCBI): domain Eukaryota; kingdom Metazoa; phylum Arthropoda; class Insecta; order Trichoptera; family Limnephilidae; genus Hesperophylax; species Hesperophylax consimilis. The sequence continues at coordinate 21,145,001 of NC_142843.1, read as the reverse complement.
AACAAATAAACAAAAATGTACTTATATAATAAATATAATAAAAAAAAAAAATATATATATATATATTTTACCGTACCAAACATTACATACGTATTGCCTTCAAGGCCATTTAATATATATAAATACTTTTTAACAGTACTACCCATCTCAGTTGAGAAATCTATTCTCGTGTTTGAGTTGGGGTATTATTTCATTACAGTTTTAAATGAAGTGAATTTCCATATATATATTGTATTATAACAAATCATCTAATTATTATACAGATTTCCGAGAATATATTTATCAGTTCTTCGATCTCGAATATTTTCTCATTTCCGCATCGCTTTGTATCGTACCAATTAGGACGAGGGAGGCCATTGGTTAGTTTTTTCACCCCGCCGCACAGTGGGCTGAAAATCGCCTTTCATAGACATAGAGACTTGAATTTTCAAGGGTATTTTTTTTGGCTAGAAATGGATTCTGCTGATCATTACTTTGCTATAAAATTTCGTACGAAGCAATTGCGTGTACAAATGAAGGAGTTATCATTTTTTTTTAAAAATCCTCAAAGTTGAAAAAAACACTTTTGAATGTTGATGATTCATTTTAATGCTTAAATGCTTCACTGATTCATTTTAATGCTAGTAACATCGGTATATGATGTCCTGCATTTTTGAGATGTGTGTGTGTGTCTGTTTTTATGTTAATATATACTTATGGGAAGATAGAAAATAAACATACATATACATACAAATTATAAAATATTATATAAATATATAAATAGATATATAAACATTATATATTTGGGAAGAAGGTCGGGAGTTTAGGAAATACCTACTGCTCGCTATTCGTCCGCGTCTAGTTCTGGTATGTGCCATATGTGGTCATGGTCCATGAGGATGTGTTTAGGTAGTCTATGTGTGTATCTGAATGTCAGGTCGCTCGGAGCATTGTATTGTCCTATGTCTCGTATTAGTTGATTTTTACTAAGTGTGAGTGATTTGTAAAAGCGTTCAGTCAGTCTGTGTGTGAATTCGTATAGAGTTGGAATTTGTTCTCGTTCGTGTAATCTCTTCAAGTTTGTTCTGAGTCTCGTGTTGTATGTGATTTTAATGCAGAGATTTTGAAGCGTCTGTAGATTCTTGTGGTCTGTGTGTGAGATGCTGCTCCATACGGGAATCGCATAAGAGAGTACTGGACGAATGAGCGAGTAGTAGACGAGGAGTTTGGTTTTGGGAAGTAGCGGACTCCGTCTATTGAAAATTGGCTTCATCATGCCGATCGCTTGTCGCGTGCGCGTGTGCATCTTCGCTTGGTGAGATTTCCAGTTGAGGCGGGAGTCCATGGTCAGGCCCAGATATGTCACTTCATCTTTCCATTCTATGCTGTGTCCTCCCATTTCGATGTTAAAGTCAGGTGTTCTGTTTACACGTTTTCTCGTGAACATGATGGCTTCAGTTTTCGCCTCGTTCAGTTTCAGGCGCCATTTTTTGTAGTATTCTACGAGCGCGTCGAGCGCCCTCTGTAGGTAAATAGCGGCCATATTCGCTTTCAGCGAGGAAACGTATAGTTTGACGTCATCTGCGTAGATAGACAGATTGCATCTCTCGTCTCGGGGGATGTCGAAGGTGAACAGAATGAAGAGAAATGGTCCAAGTAAACTTCCTTGCGGCACGCCTTTTGGAATCTCACGCATTGAAGATAGCACGTTCATTATGAACACTCTGAACGATCTATTCTTTAGGTATTCCTGTATCAGTCTCGTTAGGTATATGGGCGTGTTAGTGCGGTGCAGTTTATGCACGAGCCCGTCTATCCATACGGTGTCGAATGCCTTCTCTAGGTCGATGAGCGCAGCAGCGGTGTAGCGATGTTCGTTAAATTTTCTTGCGATGTATTCCGCTACTCTGGTGAGTTGATGGGTCGTGGAGTGCCTCTTTCTGAAGCCGAACTGCTCGTCTGGCAACGTTTTGTTGTCGTCGTGGTGCGGTACAAGCCTGTTGAGTATAATTTGTTCAAATACCTTGCTCAGCGTAGATAATAGGCTAATCGGCCGGTAACTTGTCGGCTGCGTTCTATCTTTATTCGGCTTTGCGAAAGGCAGCACGGTCGCCGATTTCCAAATCTGGGGGAAATGCCCGGTCATGAGGCAGGCATTGAACAATTTTGTTGTGTAGATGATGGCTTTTTGAGGGAGATGTTTGAGTAAAATGTTGTGAATTTGATCGCTTCCCGGCGCCTTGTTTGTTCTCAATCGCCTGATTGTGACAGCAATCTCGCTTGGCGTAGCAAAGTGAATATCTTCAGCGTTTGTCTGCTCTGCTTCCCTCAAGTCTCGTAGAGAGTCAGCTACGATCCGGTCCGTAGCCGGGTCGGAAAGGCCGTCTGTAGCGGCGTAGGCTCTCTCGAACCCGTCGGCGAGTGTTTCAGCTTTTTCTTGTAGCGAAAGCGCCGTCCCGGGGCCGTTCAATTTCTGTAGCGGGGGGATTGTAAAGTCTTTATGTCGCAGCGCGCTTGCCATTTTCCATAGGGAATTATCCTTCGGCGTGAGTGATGCGACTTTTTTGTCCCAAAGTTCGCGCTTGAGTTCTGCGATTTCGGTCTTGATTTCCCTCTGCATGCAGTTGTACGCTGTCTTGAAATATTCGTCGCGTGTGCGGTGAAACATGCGTCACAGGCGATTTTTCTCCTTGATGAGCGATAGAACGTACTCGGGAAGCTTGATCGTGTATGGGTGTATTTCTTTGAGAGGAATGTGTGTATCTTGTGCTGTTTGAAGAATCTCTGTGAGAGTGCTTGTAGCTGCGTCGATTTCTTGTGGCGAGCGCAGAGTTCCCGAAGTGAGATGAATTCGTTCGTTGACTTCTTTTTTGAATCCTTCCCAGTTCGCATCCTTGTAATTGCGCTGTTTTCTGGGGGTCCTTGAAGTTGTGCCGCCTATAGTAAAGCTCACGGGCAGGTGGTCCGAAGACAGTTCGTCTAGTGTGCGCAGTGGAGATATTGTCTTGACATTTTTCTCGAGTACTATGTCCAGTGTACTCGGATATCTAGATAGTTGCGAGTAGTACGTAGTAGAGGTGGGCAAAATTGATTGAATTAATTCAATGAATTAATTCAATCTTGTAACACAATCGATCTTATTCTCATTTTCAAAAGGAATTGAATCTTAATTCGTTATCGTTGGCATTTTTTTCTAAACATTTTACAATTAAATTATTTCATGATAATAAGGTAATAATTAATAATGATGTGCACTTTAAATGATTTAAATATTATAGTGTTTCATAGAAATCTAATTAAATATTATTACGGTACTATGGCGGCGCGCCGCGAAGTTTATATGTACTGTGCCCTGTCGCACTAAATCGCGTATCTAGTATCCCGCGTCCCGCGCCGTAATCCAAAAGACTCTTTTCATCGAGTCCCCAGTCAAGGAATTAATGAATTTATTCCGTTTTCAGTTGTGACGTCACGCGTCGTGACACAAATCCTATGTCCCATGTACAGAGTCTGTCCGGACAAGCGGTCAATCTCAGGGAATAAGTGAAACAGGACAGAGACAGTGACACTCGAGACAGAGTTCCCAATTCCCTATTCGTAATCGAGTCCCTTTCCTTACTAGTTACAGGTCCGTCCGCACCGTCTGCAAGAACGCAATTCATTAATGTCGCAGATAGACACAACACACTTACTAGTCAGAAGTTCCTAATTCATTGCGCTATGTCAGCTGTCAATCGGTTCGTCGTTAGTTCCCGCGTGGCTAAACCTTCGATTTAGTACCTAGTCAGGTGAAAACTTTCTACTTCGCAATCTGAATTCTAGTAAAAAAGCGAAAGTATCTCCTGTATTCTTCTCCTTTCCACATGCGAAAATAATGCAATACGCTTAGAAACAAAACGATATTTACGTTATTGTTCTTATAAGTATGTTTTTTATGTACCTGCCTACTTGTAGACGTAAAACGAGATCGGTTGACTGTCGAATTGTGGGTGATGATAACAAGTAATTTGTTTTGATTTCTGTATTTTTGTACTGAATTGTATGCCACTCAATTTCAGACGTTCAATCAGTTTTTATTTGGCGCATGGATTTAAAATTACCATTGAGGTAAGTACCTGCAACATTAAAATAAATAAATATAATATATATGTGGTTGAAGCTTATTCCAGGTGAACCGATCGGTTAAACAAAAGTGGGATAGTAATAATATAGTTCTTATAATTGCTTTAAGAACGTATCTCATTGCCCCTAAAATAATATATTTTTTATGTAAAGGTTATACTACGTACCTACTTTTTGTAGTAAATATATAGAAAGTTTTACGAAGAAAGATAATAATATTTTTTATTCTGGGATTCAGTTTGCCAGCAAAAATTTTCTATGCAAAAAAAGAAAAATCGAGTGGAACTTTTTATTTTTGGTATCGTTTAATGATGTTTTACCTTCGTTTTTTATAGGAAAAAGCAACATATTGAGTAGCCAAGATGTATTCCAGAAAAAGGATCGAACTTTGGTGTTACTTTTCTGTAGTAGATGGAGGGATGCATTGCTCCACAATTTAGAAATGGCAGTTAAAAAATAAACATCCGACTATTCCTCTCCAGGTCCAGCTCCCTGCGCCTTCCGTTTCCTTTACGGCACCCATTTTAACGATTTTATTAGTGACTTGTAAAATTACTTTTAATTTTTGTTTGTAAAATAACATATTTATTAAAAAGTTTGTAACATGTTTATTTTGTGGAACGACATATCTTTTTTTACTTAAGTTACTCCAAAGCTCTCCTCGCTTTAAGAACTCTGTGCTATAAAGTGTAAAGCTTACAAATACAGGTTTTCTAAGTAAAGTTATAAATGTACTTCTGCAATGTACATAATAAATCCCTATATTTGATATTTTTTGTGTGTTTATTTAAAATGTTTTTTTCAAAACGAACACATTTATGTGAATGCGAAAAAATGGTTCATTATTGTTTTCTTTAAGTTTCCTAAATGTGAGCAATCTAGGTACAAAACCAAAATGAAGTGTCGAATGAAGGAATTAAATGAATGAATTTAATGAATTAGTTCACTTGACCAGGTGAATAAGACTGAATTGATTCATTATTGTGAATGAATCTGCCCATGTCTAGTACGTAGGTCTGTCGGGCGCCATTATCGAATAGGTATTTGTCTGCATGTGTGTAAAGAGCGTATTTCCGTTCGCATTTCCTCTGTAGTTATTCCAATAGTTGTGTTTGGCGTTCAAGTCGCCTCCCATCACAACAATCGGTCCCAGATTGAGCAATTTATTGAGATCTTCTCTCACTAGGTTACGTTGGGTGCAGTATACGGAGATGATGGTGTGCGCTCTACCCTCTATGGTGACTTCGATAATCGTGGCTTCGGCGTACTTCAACTTCGGAGTGGGGATTCTTGTGGACGTCATAGATTGCCGAACGAATATTGCGGTTCCTCCGCCTGATCTTCCTTGTCGGTCGTCACGATAAATCTCGAAACCTTGCACTCTCAGCGGTACGCTTGGATTCAAGTGAGATTCTGATAGGAGAATAATGTCGGTGTGTAATTCGTTTGCCAAAGCGAGCAGTTCGTCTGTCTTGTTGCGCACGCTAAATGCGTTCCATACGAGGACTTTCACCGTCTCGGTATTAGGCATCGAGGGTGTCTAGGAGCTCTATCAGGATGACGAGCTTGTATGCTCTTGTTGTGCAGCGGGCGAGCTGTGATCGCATCCTCAGGAGTCCTTGGAGCAGGGCCATCAAATCCAGGTTGTCCTCTGAGGAGTCGGGCGCGCGCACGTGCTCCTGCTGTGGGCGGGGCTGGGGGCGGGGCTGTGGGGGCGGCACGGGCTCGCACTGCTGTTGGGCGGGGGCGGTGCCTCCGGCTACGTTGGCCCATGTGCGTCCATCCGTCCTCGGCTGAGGAGGTGGCCTGCTCGGGTTCTGTTCTGCCGGTGGGCGTTGGGCCCTTCTGGCAGGTCGCTGCTGTATGGAGGCAACGTACGCTACCCGCTTGGGGCAGCCTCTGTAGTTGGCGGGATGCGGGCCTGAGCAGTTGCAGCATGCGGCGGGCTCATCTCTTGTCTTCTTGGGGCATTCTGCCGAAGCATGCTCCAGTAAGCATTTTACGCAGCTTGCTGTGTGCGAGCAGTTTCGGGACCCATGCCCGAAGTCTTGGCACCTGTAGCACTGTGTGTCGTGCTGTAAATGGTTGCTCCTGTGCTTCTGGAGGCGAATGCGGCAGTGGCACAGATATTTGACGGCCGCACGCAGCTGTCCCATGTTGACTTCCTTATTGAAGTGTGCTAAGTATAGGAAGTTGAGTCCATTTTTTTTATTTTTTTTTATCAATGTTCGCATTCAAACTTAAATACTGGTATTTTTTTTTTTTTTTTTAAAGTTTGTTTTCATAGTTAAATTAATTCTCAAAGTTTAAATTTTATTAAGCCCGCCAAAACGAGCGGAATCCGAGCGGTAACAGGCGGGGTGTAGTGTGACGTCATTAGAACTGTGAAAACCACGTCGCTTAAGCATTATGTATGGAAAAAAATTTAATTCTTCAACAAGGAATTCCAGTAATTTTTTTACCAATGTTAACCGTCTATTATAATTGATGTTATTAAAAAAAAAAAGAAAATTGATTAAGATTTCATAGTTAAATTAATATTTTAAGTTAGAATATTTGCTTTTCACGCCCGATACGGTACTTGTACGGTATCGCCGTCGCTACTTGTTGACGTTCCCCGCGCGAATTCAGGACCACCGCGCAGAAAAGTAAAGACCAAAAGTAAAATAACGGTTTACAGCCCAGTTCACTGTGAGACTTTTCTGAGCGGCCGGCGGCCTGAAGTGTATCACATGCTTTGTGACATGTATAATAATAAAAACATCTAAGTTATGCAATAAACAACATATTATTATAAAGCACTATACGAATATGTATCTTTAGAAATCCATTTCATATAATAATAATAACAAATACGTACATATATTTGACAAACCCAAATAAACCTTTGGCCTATACACCTCTCTCATCTAAATCGACCATCTCTCATGTAATAGAAAGAGATGCACCATAGGTGTTCCGTTGTACGTACAAGTCACGACACATGTGACGACAGAATTCTTTCGACCAATCGTGGAGCGTATACAGTATATTGCTATTGAATGCTTTTTCAAGAACGTTTAACTAATTGTAAGAATAATAATATAGAAATATATTTATATATTTAGAATCGATATTTTTTGATCTACATGAACATATTTTTTATAAGTCAAAATATTTTTCACTCAACTTCCTTATTGAGGCGGTCATCTTGACCACCTTCACTGCTGGGAATCCTTGTGATTCCAGATCTGCCTTTATTTCTTCCACTTCGACGAGCGGCAGGCCCTTGATGACGGCCTTTTTCATTCGGTTGAACTGCTATAAATACGTATCATACTTACAAATCGACTATTCCCAAAATAAAGACTAATTGTGTTCACCGTGAAAACTGTGAATTTATTTAATAACTCCATTACAGTATCTTATAAAATTGCAAAATGGGGGCATCAGCACGTGAGGCTAACATTACCAAATAATATTTTATTAAAACATACTGTCAATGTATTAATAATATAAATAAAATATTTTTACCAAGAGTTTCAAAAAGAAGATGAGGAAAATGAAAAAGTCTTTAGGGAGAGGAGAGAACTCATTTTTCTTTTCTCTGTTTAGTATAGTTGTTCATAGCAATGTTAATAAATCGTGGTATATACCTTAATGATTTTTAATTATTTTAATTTGTTTCTTTATTTCATCAACTGCTGAAGACCCGGCATTTTCAATTTCTACCGATTTATAAGCAGTTTCTCGCCAACTCCTTAAGTCTTGAAGTTCAAAAAAAAATTAATGTTATTATATTATTACATTGATATGTTATTATATTATTACAATGTATAGATTATATCTATACATTGGTTTTGCCGAAACGTTAACTATATGAAATTCCCTCGATAGAAAAAAATCGCAAAGTAAGCTCCGAAACTTATTAAAAAGAAGTTTTGTTCTGTTATTTAATATGTTAAAGGTATGAAAAAAATTTAGAGTGTATGTTTAAATGCAAATAAAACTATAACGAGAGATTTTTGCTCTATTTTAAATGTGTCGTGTTTTATTAAATATTTTCACAGCAGTCGCTTACGTCTGTTCATTTCAATTGCGTTAAATATTAGCGCGCTCTCTCTAACATTAGGATTTACATAAGACCATTTCAAACATTCGTCAGTCCCCGCCATAAATGAACCACTCACTAGATCAATATCTTCGGGTTTTTAGTACTGAGCCCATGGGTCCTAATGTTTGCCATAGATAAAAGTCTGTAACTGAAAAATATACGTCACTACTACACATACTCACCATCGACTAGGATAGAAACTATAAAAAAGGCGTAACCATAGACAATATAATTCTCATTCGGAGCCAACCCATTGGCTAGCCTAAAATCGGCCAATGACAGCGGCCTATAAACATGCATGAAGTTCGTATTGGTTTGTGGAAAATATACGTCACAAGTCACCCATAGAGATTACCGTGTCTTTTTTTCTGACCCACTTTTTTCTCGGAGTTATACCCCCCTGGTCCCCGCGCAGTCGGCAGGCATAGTGGACGTGTGTCAGAATTTTTGGCATCTAAAATTACGTGATTTATTGTAAATAATATTTAATTTCAAATATTTGAATACCTTATTTAACGTGAATATTGCATTTATCGGTTAAATAATAATGTTTTTCAAAAATGTGAAATAATTAACAAACATAAATGAAATCTCCAAAGGCCGCGGCTTCTGTACAAAAGTATACCATTTTTTACGATTCGCCAAAAATTCGTTTGCCACAAGGCAATGGAAGCTGATTGTTCTAAAACTGTGAGATTATTTCTTGAATGAATTCCACAGTCGTTTTTTGCCACTCTGGAAATATTAGAGTAAAACACGTCAGGTGTTTAACAAATACTGGTTATTCAGACTTTGCCGAACATTTAATTAATACTAACCATACTTTTGATAAAAATACAGGAGTCAAAATTATAAATAAAAATAAAATAGGAATACGCCTTAATAATTTAGAAGCATTAGAAATAGTAGTAGATTGAGATCAACCGAAACCGGTCGACGTATATAGCAAAATAAAGTGGTTTAAAACAAAAAAATATATTTTGAATAACATATTTAATTCAAATGTATCTATCACGTATACTTTTATAAAATTTACAAATATCTTTATGAAATTCAATTTTTATTTAAAAAAGAAAAAAGTGAAGTAAAGCAAAAAATCGAGTATTAGAAATTATCCTCAAGGGACAACTCTGTATTACAAAACATATTCAACTTTTTCAAGTTGTTTTTATAATTTTATACTTTATATTATTTTTTAGATTGCGTCCATTTAAAGACATATTTAATGCATTGATAACTGTAAAAACTGATTAAGTTTGTTTTGTATTGGCCATTAAATGATGATGATGTTTTTGTTACGTAACTCCACAGAGGATGCAGGTAATTCTGCGTGATTATACAAGTAAAAAATAAAATTTTAATTTTTCGAAATTCCAACGCTTTAAGGTCGATTTCAGGTAAATAAGTTAATAAACTAAAGGATAAGTAAATATTTTTCTATCGAAAAATATTGTTCTATAGGAAAAAACACAATGGATTGTAAACCCTATACGAACTCTATGACAAGTAAAAGTGGTGGGCGTCACTCATTTACAATTCGAAATGCAGAATGCTGCGTCTTAAGAGGAAGCTACAAGCCAAAAATATGTATATTCTTTGTTTGCCTTATTTCGTGACGAATACACAGGTAATAGGCATTAAAATCGTTTGGAAAATGGAGTCAAGAAACACTCGATTTCATGCGCAAAAGTGGTTTTTATTTATTTTGTATAAAAATTTATAAGTACGCAAAAATTTTTTGTTATTTGTTTTTGGGGTATTATGCCGTGTTGCGCTAACTCCTTCTTTAGCCAACGTTTCGGACAGCATTGCAGTGTCCATCATCAGGGCAGATGTCTTATACATCTGTCTAAGACATCTGATGTCTAAGACATCTGCCCTGATGATGGACACTGCAATGCTGTCCGAAACGTTGGCTAAAGAAGGAGTTAGCGCAACACGGCATAATACCCCAAAAACAAATAACAAAAATACTTTTGGCCGTGAAAATCTTAAATCATATTTTACGCAAAAAAATAATCAAAGGAAACTGTCACAGATAATCTTACCCATAATATGTTATTTTTTAAAGGTTGATTCATTTGTGCATTCATACATTTTTATTGAATAAATACATTTTTTAGTAGCTTACATTTATATTTTATATGGAGTTAATAATTTTTTTATTTGAATTCTCCTCAAGGGAAAAGATAAGAAAAGCATCAATTTATATAAAGCCTTTTATTTGGTATTCATAATGTAAACAAATTCGTTATAAAAAATAATGGAAAATCACTATTTAGCATTAATTAAGCTTCGCCTGAAGTCCGAGTTCTGTTGATTTTATTTCCGAGTAGAGCCGATTTTCCGTCAGCACATATACGTCGTAATGGGGTAAAATATGGTAGATTGTAGTTCATAATGTTATAATGCAAACATATTATATAACTCTTTAAAATTATTGTACAGTTTAAATGAATAAATAAATAATTACAAAAAGTCTTCTGTTTTACAAGTCCTTAGGAGGAACCTAGAGTTCAAACCCTGTTGATATAAAAAAGCTTAAAACAACAATTTTTTTTTAAATATGTAATTATTATAAGTATATATAATTTTACAGCGCCCTTGAGGTGATTTTGCACAAAAACGGCGCTATACAAGTAATCCAATTATTATTATTATTATACGTGTATGTTATGTAAACAAAAATAGGTTTAATATATTTATGCATAAATCTTATAAGAAAAACCTTAATTGATTTTAAAAAAAAATGTTTTTAACTTTATAGGAGAAATTCTTAAATATGTATTCATTTTTTAAAAGTATGTATCTTTAGATGAGTTATTTTAATTTAATATAAAAAATATTTAATTAATTAAATCCGTAATATCCGTAGTTTGAGAATGATGGGCATTTTAACTCCCGCGCGCGTCTGTTCAGTTACGTCGCTAGTATTGGTGTAAAAGTTTAATAATGGAGACATATTGGTTCTGATCTTAGATACAGTTTTCAATGTTTTCTTTTATCGTCAACAGATTAGCAAACTAATTAAATTCTCTTATAATTAGGACGATGGTGACTCTATACGAACTTTATGAAAACTAAAAGAGGTGGGCGTTGCCGATTTACAATTCAAAATGCAAAATGCGGCGTCTGAATGCGGCATAATAAAAATTTCTACATTTTGATAATAAACGTTAATGTTTATTTTTAGGTTTCTAGTTAGAAAATTGATCTAAAATGCGATATTTGAAAGATGATTTTCAAAAAAATTCCTGGGAACCCCGTTTTCTTGGGGCTTATGGATTACCCCCACAGACCCCTGCTCTCGGGGTCTACATATCCCAAATACGGCCCTGCTTGTATCATATTGCGCATCCCTGTTATGGGAGCTAATAATGTTACACAATAAACACTTCGCATTGATGTAGGTACATCTCCTTAGCGAAAGGTTTCCACAGACCCAGATTATGAAAATATGAGCCATCAATACCAATTATTCACGAAGAGAAAGGTTAGGTACAGGTACAAATAGAAAACTCACGTGTTTTAATGGTAAACGTTTCTACCTCACCGTTAGTTAGTCGCCTACAAGACTAGATATCTTTATTCGGTATTTTGTGTTTATTTTTTTCTCTCCTTTTTTATGTGAGTACCGCACTAGAGTCCCAACTGTCTATAGCCCGTTGTTGGGCCGGATCCTCACTATGTACGACATTATTCGCTCAAATTTAAGTGGGCGCTAAATATGCCGTTAAAATCTTGGCAAACCGCAGAATAGTTCCTTTTTTAGACGCCGAGGCGCTAGCAATAATAAATGTCAGATATGACGTTAACGTAAGTAATTACATATTTCCATCACACCGAAATTTTAATTTTTTCTGTAAGGACTATTATTAGAGACACCCATTCATAGCTTTAATTTTTAAGAAATGTATCATTCATTATTGAAAAAAATAGCTATTATAGCTTTAATTTTGCGTTTTCTTAGCGTTTATAGCTAAGCAGGATAACGTCAAGGAATGGGAGTCAAGAGGGGAAAAAACAATTAAACTAGCAAAATCACTTCAAACATGTTTATTGTATTATTGATTGAAATTCAACATGGCACATGTTTCAACAGTAGAGTGTGTCATGTTCGTTCTACGATCTGTCGATACAAGATTATAGAGACTAAAAAATATTTTTTACTATCGCTAAAAACACCATCGCTTTAATTCGCGAAAATATCGGTAATGGTCTCTAACTATTATATTCTCCGAGCGATGAGGGGTGGCATTTTTCTCTATGGTGTTATTATTGGGGTAGGTATGTGGTGTGGGTGTAGGGAGTGGAATATGAATTGTTGCATATATAAGCATAGAAAAGCGCCGAAGGCTAAACTTTTCCAATGTACGCCCAATTGGGGGTAGGTATGTTTTGTGGGTGAAGGGAGTGGAATATGAATTATTGCATTCTCAAACACACGGGAAAAGCGCCGCTGGCAATAAAAATTCTAGGTCGAAGGGAAAACAAGCAAAATCTTTGAGATATCTATTTTTCGGAGAGTCAGTATCCCTACAATATTTAGAACAAAAATCTAGTGTTAGTAGCATTTCAAAAACGGAAATATTTTAGAATTCAACCAAGCCAAGCTTAAAACCAACTGTAGTACTAGGCCTATGGCATTCCCAATTGGGATAGGTTGAGACGCTAGTCGTAGGCATTAAAGGTTGTGGGGAGGAGAAGAAAGGAAAAATGAAGGTATGGAAGTACCTGGCTAGTCACTAAAGTAAAGTGTGTTAAATTGTCATTCTGTTAAGTTATCATGCAACCAATAATAATAAATCTTGCCGATGTTAGCACATTGTTAGAAAGTCGGATAGGGGACAATGAATATACTATATTTTTATTTAGTTCAATTTATAGAACTCTATTATAATTTTAATTTGATACGTGTGCAATATGTGCGTGAACATTACCCGCTTTGCCAGACGATCTCTATTTCGATACAGGTAAAAAATCTGTAAATCTATTATTATCATATTTTGAATCATTGAAGTCAACACCATTTTGACGCCTTGTAGTTGGCAATTTTACTAACACAGCACAAGTATTACAGCAAGTATTTTTGCAGGTGCTTTGATTCAAGATTTCGGAGATACAAAATATAAAATTTTAAAGTAATAATAATTACTGTCAGCGAAAAAGATATTTATGGTTCGGTAATATATATAGTGCCTTCATCAGGTATAACCATGCCAAGGTTGGAGGACCTGGTTTTATGTTTAAATCTGCTCCATGAAAACTGGTTAAGGTCCTAAAGGTTTGCACATCTGCTTTTAATCACAATAAAACCTGTAATTCAAGGAAACAAAATAATGATCCACCTTCGTTTTCTTTCAAAAGAATGTATTGAATTCAATATTTTATATTTAAAGTTCACGGTGAAATACATAAGGGATTTATTTTAAAATTTCAGGGTCTTTCAGGACATAGCATTTAACAAATTGTTTTATGGTTATCATCAGTTAAGGTGGGCTGACAATGATTAAAAATTTATTTATTATTGTAGTTATTCTTTTGGTCTGAAGAGATATTATATTGATAGAAGTGTAAGCCTGGGGCAAACTCAATTGGCGTGTTAATGTGTTGGTGTTTTATTAATTTTTAAATAACGATTTAAAAATTCTTCGCATAAAAATTGTTCAGTAAAATTATTTATTTGGCTTTCACCCATAGTTTTATCTTGGCCAAACAAAGATAACATTTTTTCTTAAAACTAGTTTGTTAAAATTACAGTTACATGAAATAGACAAACTTATAAACAAATACAGCAAATAAGTGTGAATATTTAAGAGGAAGACACAAGCCAAAAATGTGTATATTCTTGGTATACCTTATATTGTAGGTAATAGGAATTAAAATCGCTTGACAAACGGAGTCTAGAAATGTTCGATTTCAAGCACAAAACTAGTTTTTATTTATTTTTATAAGAAAACAAAAAGTTAATCAAGTGAAACTGTCACAGATAAGCTTAGCTATAATACTGTATTTTTAAAAAGATGTTTCTTTTACGCGTTCATACATTTCTATTGAAAAAAAAAATTTTTGGTAGTTTTCATTTATATTTTTTATTATATTTATCTTTTTATTTGTATTCTACTCAAGCGAAACGATAAGAAAACCTTAAATTTATCTAAAGCATATTTTTTGGTATTCATAATGAACAACAATTCGTTATAAAGATTAATCATAATAGTGATTTATCGTTAAGCTTCGCCTTAAACAGATGATTAATTATATACAGATCTGGTAATAGTAGGTAATTATAAAAATAGGAACCTGTGTACAATAAAAGAGGGAGTTCTTCGTTATTTAAAAGACATTTTTGACCGGTCGGTGGCTGAGTTGACATCGCGTTTGGGTCCCACCCAGAGGTAGTGTGTTCAATTCCTCGGAGGCTAAGTCCTCTATCACAACACAATCAACATTTTCCGCTTACTGTGGTGGTAGTAGGAGATTTTCCAATATGTTTATTTGGGAATGTTTGTGGATGTTTAAAAAAAATATAATTTAAAAGAGAAAACTACAGTTACGTGAAATAGACAAACTTAAGAAATACAGCAAATAAGTTGATATAAATAACCACATGATTAGTCACCTAACCTAACTTACCTAACCTAGTTAATAAAGTTTTTGTTTCATCACTTTCCATGACTATAAAACTTTTTGAAGATGTGATGAATTATCATTTTGACGATTTATCCGGTCACCCTCTGCCATAGGTCACCCCAAATGGTTCGCTACGTTTGGTGACTTAGCAGGTGTGTCCGGGTTCGTCGGGTGAAGTGTGTCCAGGATGCGCCTACCCCCCAGCTACGTGGCGGGCCGGATAGGGAGAGGTTGGTTTGACCTCTCCAATTGATCTGCAGCGGGAAGGATAAATACGTCACTGATCCCTAGATTCCTAACCATACCTTTTTCCTTGCCAAAACTACCTCTCCTTAAAAAAAACCAAAGATGAAATGGGCCCTGGAGGGAAATTATTTTCCTATGTGGTGTTAACGTAAAAAAGACGTGCCTACTTTCACTGCGAAGTATGTAACATTATTAGGTCCCAAGTTTACCTTCAATGCAGGTATTTATGTGGGTTAATACCACAGAAAAGTAGGTACCTACGCAAGCATTATTGGCTGCGAGTAAGCAGAAGTCCTTGCAGAGATAAACCGGTAGAAGTTTTGATGTGCCCGAAATATTTTAACTTAGGGCTATTGGAATTTTTAATGGCACCTGACTAAGATATTAGCTGGCATTAAAAAGTTGTATTCATCACCACGTTTTCCGAATTAGTAACATTAGGCGTGAATGTAAGTCGCTCAAATTGACGCTGGAACTAAGAGATGTTTATTTCGTGAAGCAATTAAAATTAAATTAAAACTGATGTGAGAAATTTGGCTGTTTTTTAAGAAACAATGACATAATCTTGTACTGTGAAAAAAATATTTGCTCTCCTAATTCAAAACGTACATATACATGCATGTATATTCAGAACACTGGCAAATTTAATTTGAAAAACATCGTAAGGATATCTTAAAAATTTTGAGAGAATTTATATTTTTATCATGATTTATGTTTGGTGTGTTATGCCGTGTTGCGCTTCTTCTTTCTTTGGCCATGTTTTGCATAGCATTTCAGTGTCTATCATCAGAGCAGATGTGACAAAATACCACAAAAACAAATCATGTAGTGAAAATCTCAAACCATATAGAATTCATGGTTGTTTGAAAATTTGGTTTCCTTGAATAATAATTATATGTAGATATTAAGTTATTTAATTCATTTCTGGGAGTAGAACCCCCATTACTGCTGGTTAAAACTTATCTTTAAATAGTATTTTTATAGATTTTTTTAAGAGCATTGAAAAAATAAAGCATTGGAGCTGTACAAGCTTTGGGGTATCGAATTCCTTACTCAGGAACCATTTTTCTCATTTGATTCGATTATATTATAAGGCAATGTGCCAAATAAATGTAATCGAAAAATATTTAGACTTTATTATTTATGTAAAATAAAACGTCATTTTTAGCCACAGGCGGCCAGCGTTAACGGATCTCCACATTAGCGACAAAATAACGTAACAGCGCAATCCATGTTACAATGGAAGAAATGATAATAAATGTGATTCACCTAAAATTCTAAAAGCAGCTTACAATTTTCCAATTTTCACTTTACACTGGCTCCCAACCTATAGGTCGCAACCACAAATGGGGTCGCGAAGGGTTTTCTGCGGGGTCGCCGCCCGAAACAATAAACACAATTATAATGTTTAAGTATAAGTTTCATTTTTAAAAGTATGTTAAAGTTAATATATGGTGTGACTTGAATCTTATTCGGATGTTGACACTAAATAATTGATTTGTAATTTTTTTATAAAAATGTTTTATTCTGTGTATTTAAAAGTACATCTACCGTAAATAAATAAATATTGAAAAATGGGGGAAAATTTTTGAGTTGGTTATAAAATTCGGAATCCTCATAGCCAACCCCCCTCCCCCTCACCCCTACGGTTCTCGGGTAACTTGGCCTCTATAAAATGGGGTCGCGACCAGTGGCGTCTCTTCTTAGAAGGTCATTTGGGCAATGACCTCCCAAAAATATGCTGTATATATTAATATAAAAACAGGATTTTAAAAACTACCCGATTACTAATTTAGTTTTTATTCGTGCCGATTCGTACGTTTTTTCGTACCAGTGCCATCTAGCGTCCAAATGAGCATATGTCACTTTGAATTTTATCCTAAACCAATATCCTTTCTTTCTCTTTGCTATAGAGACAAAGGAGGTAAACACTATCATGTCAGACGTTTGCCCAGTATCATAAAAAAAATATTTTTAAAGTGTTTTCGTACATGACCGCGGTGAGATGGAGATATCTACAACCTAGGAGTATTAAGATATTAGAGGGAGATGTGAAAAAATGTCAGTCGAAAGATATTTGTGTGATAAACGATAGCCGATATCTTGAACATGAATATTTGAATTCGAAATTACTTCATTGTTGATGTAATTTGCGTCGAATAATTTAAAATATCAAATTTTTTGGATATCTTATTAAACTAAATCGTTTATGTTGACAATTAGTTAATGTTACAAGAGAGAAAAATAAAGAAGTTAAAAACAAAAAGTTATAATTTTTGTCAGTGGTTTTGCAGGTGCAATAAAATGAACGTATAGGTACTTTTGCTTTAATTGTTTACTATTTAAATCTACTTATAAACAATAGACTGATGTTGGAATTAGTGATTTAAAAACTTTTAGGAGGAAAAGATCTTTCAAATGAAAAAAAAACATTCATTATTTATATGTGTAAATAGTTTTAGATAAATAATCTAAAATTTAATAATATTGTAATAATATGTAATAATATTGGTTTCACAATATGTGAGTACCGGTAAATTGATTACATACATTGGCGTTTTTATAATATTCAATACGCATTAGCAATAAGTATTAACATTTCACATTCTTTTTTTTTCGATTGACCTTCCACTTCTAGACTCCTAGAGCCGCCTCTGGTCGCGACCCGGAAGAAGTTGGGAACCACTGCCTTAGAGAAGCAATTGCAACCTAGTCGCCCACAGTGCAAAGGGAGTAGGTATCGGATTTTGATACCGAAACTCCCGTGTTAGCGTATCCTTTGAGTATCTACGTACGATGAAATCGTATTTTGCGTTAGTTGACAGTGTTAACAGTTGACACGTGATTGGTTTATTTACGGTTGACACGCATCACCTGACAGAAGTCTGACTATGGTTTTTACGTAACGAGGAATGTATTATTAAGTGATGATCTCATCATCTTGACATTGGGATGCATTTATAATGAACTTCACACAGTCATTATTCAAAGTTCGAAGACTCTTAATTAATTAAATAGACTCTAATATAAATAAATAAACGAATCAAAACAATGGCGTGTGTGATTTTCGTAGCATTGTTTTCCAGCTGTCACCTTTGAAAGCAGATAAACTGTTTTGAAAACGAAAAAAATGAAATTTTTGTTACGATTGCAGAAGCGATAGATACTACTACTGCTCTGACCTTTGAGGAGGTAACATTTCCGCCTTGGTTTCATTTTCTGCGTGAATTGTGTTTATTCGAATGCTTTTTACCTGTATTTTTTAAAGTTTTTTTAATATTAATTCCAACCCCTTTCATCTTTAGGCATGCTGTGTGGAAGATATTTTTGGGAAAGAAAGCAGGGTCTTGAACAGACCCATGTTATAGGAGGGAGAAAACAAATAATCATTTCATTACGGAAAATCTAATACCAACCCTGAAGGCGATTCCAGTTCTACTCAAGGATAAGGAATTGTGCTTAACCTTAAAGTTAACGATTTAATCGCACTTAACGAAAAATTCGTTAATTTTAAGGTTAAGAACGATTCTGCTGTCATCCGAGAGCAATCGCAGTTAACGTAAAAGTAGTTAATAATTTTATGGTTAAGGACAATTCCTTATCCTTAAGTAGAACCGGAATCTTCCCCTAGTGTATGATAGAAGTCAAGCTTCGGCGGGGGAGAGGAAGGAATAAAATAGACTGAATGCAGTCCTCCAGAATCCCAGAGGCATTTGTGTGTTATGACTAGATATGACGGAGTTGCCGGAAGTCTAATGGTTTTGATCCTTGAAGCTAATGAGAAGAGAGTCAGCGGAAGACATGATATGCTAGCGCGTAGAAGGATAAGGACGTACTAAGACAAATGAGGACATATCGACCCACGAAAACACGAGAACATAGGAGGACTCCGAAAAAGACTTGGCGTGATCAAATGAAAACAATACCTCAGTCTTGGTCAAGAGTCAGATATAAGAGGGAGGGCCAGTTTTTTACAGAATTTGAACATTTCATCAATTTTCAAAATTAATTTTCAAGTTTTGTGAAAGTTCTATTCGAGTTCTGATATTATTTCATTTCGGTAAAACAACTGAACTTTCGCAGAACTTGAAAACTAACATTGAAATTTGATGATTTGTTCAAATTCTGTAAAACAAATGGCCAACAATAGGTATGAGAATGTGACTAATAACGGGGGCTTGCTCGACGCTAAAATGATATAATAACAGAACTTGAATAGGACTTTCACAGAACCCGGAAATGAACGTTGAAATTTGATGAATTGTTCAAATTCTCCGAAACAACCCGTCCTAACATTTGTATTATTTCTGAAGAACGTATTATTAAAATCTAAAATTTTCTACGGAGGGATTTCTACGGATATTAGCTATTTATAAATTAGAAACATTTGAGATATTAGTGATATGTTCATTAGAATTAATTAACATAATCCAACGGAAAGATTGATTTTATTGGCCTGCTAGGAATACTCTGTTGGGACTCTTGGTGTCCAGGATTTATGATAATAAATTAAAGATCACAGTATTTTCACTAATTTATTTCGCCTATGGGGAGAAACCAACCGTGACCAATAAATAATAATAACAACACAGTTACAATAAGGAGAAACAAACGAAGACTTAATGTCGATTTTGCACGACTTCTTAAGATTTCCACTTTTTTTTAGCGATTTGATAGGGCAAATTCAACCGCAATACACCAGAGCCGCGCGTCGCATATTTTTGTGCACGGCTGCTTCACTTACGTCGTTAAGATTCTGGCTGTATTTTAGGGTATTGTCTCATCATCAAATAAAACAAGAAGTACCTATGTGCCAGTAGAGAAAAGTGAACCGTTTGATCCTCTCTATTGTGCGCGGAAATGGCGTGATACTTAACTAATTTATTACATTTTTCAGTCTACAAAAAATCTACTAACGTTCTTCAATTAGTTAAAAAAAGAAAACACAGGAAATAGCGTAATACCTAGTTCATTATTTCGAACTAGTTCAAATCGTGATTTAATAATGGCCTCTTTCAAATTTCAGTATAGATGCTGACAGAATAACGTAATAATAACCGTCTCCATAATGTCGCATGATTGCCAAATATTTTCGCGGAGCATAATGCATTTCCTTGGATTGTATTTTGTAATTATCATTTTCTACTTCCTCGCAGAAACCCGGCATCTTTTATTATTACCGCATAGTTATAATCATCATAATTCCTCCATTGTCTGCAGGCACAGCTGTGCCGATTTCAGAGAGATTTTTCACTATACATAGTAAAGTAGATAGTGGATATATTATATTATGAATTCCGGGAGAAAATGCTTACAACGATGTATGTACGTACTTTCCAGTGTATCGTTAATTTTATGTATTATCTTCTAGGTACGTATTGTGTGTTATTAATTATTGAGAGACTGGGATTTGGACTGAGGCCGCCGCTAAAGAAGCCGGGGCAAGATTTCGGTTCTACATAATAATGAAGAACTATTATCCACCTTAAAATTATTTACAACTTTTACGTTATTTCCAGTTCTCTCGGATGACAGCAGAATTTTCCTCAACCCTAAGATTAACGACTTTTTCGTTAACTACGATTCCAGTTTTCTCGGATGTTAGCAGAATTGTCCTTAACCTAAAAATTGACGAAATTTTCGTTATCTTTTCGTCAACTGAGGGGCGATTCTACGAAAATCAAATAAGATTTTTCAGCGGCAGGTTTATTCAAACCCTATTCATATCGCAAGAAAAAAGCGCAATTTTTTTACAAAGAATTCATTTGAATCAATGAATTCGAATTATTATCTCGACACGTGATTATAAACATACTGATTTTGGTTTTTCGGCGCGTGAGTCCGTGAATCAAGTTCAATGAATTTTTAATTTGTGAAATTGGAACTTATAAGTATAAATCATATCATAAAGTAGGTACCAAATTGTTTTGATCTTCTATATAAATACAATAATTTTATCTTCTATGTAAATGTTCGTTTGCTCAAAATCTTAATTCTCCGAAATTATTCACCGAATGCTTTAAAATATTGATACAATGTTTCATTCGAATACGCGTGTGTTTTTATATACCTATATTATGTAGATGTCATCTGTAACAGGTAAAAACAGCGCCATCTGTTGGACAAACATGATTTTTTTTCAAAAACAACGTTATCCGTTGGACGTAAAAATAACACGCGCTATTGTTTCTCTATCTGCATAGACACACAGACTGAGCCACAGCAATGCATGGCGGGGTACAGCTGGTTAATTAATAATTCTTTATTTGAAATGTGTATTTATTTTCTTTTGTTTTAAATTTTTCAAGTTTACTAACATTCAAGAGATAAATTTCTTCTTTTGAAAGGCAGTGATACTGTGGCAAAATTATTTATTATAAGAACTTTTTGTTTCCCAAATCGTACATTATAATATGCCGTGATTTTTCACGGGTCTGCGCCAGAATTATCTTAAAACAATCGAATCGTTTTTATTCGCATACTGAATGAATCGTTTTGAATGCAAGTCGAGTATTGCGTGAATTCTTACAAACTATAATGATTCGTTTAATCGCGAATACATAACATCTGATGACAACAGGGTGTGTATTCAGTGAGTTTACCGCAAAACGGTGAAAGGTGAAAGATCACAATCATAAACGTCAGCATTGGTTATTATAATAATTAGTCGTGTAACTTCTAGGTATTTTCATAACTTGTCTTGGTGTCTAGCAAAATATGAAGACATTCATTCGTTGCAGGTAACGACTCGCTGATGGCTGAACGGCCTTTGGTTGTTGGCCACTCGGACAATTGTTTAGCAACAGGTTGAATGTGTAAGTTCCTACTTGAGATTATCTAACTACTTGAAAGAAGTAACTTGGGTTAGAATAAAGATTTCATAATAGTATACATTTTGTCAGGGCCATGCAAAATCCTCAAAAATCAAGTACCCTCAAACATCAGACTTTTCCTCAAGTCAAATCTTTGCGGTTTCAAAATGTGGTACATTAAATTATGTACCTAATAATCGACTACTTTGAATGAGATTAAGTTACTACAGTGTAATAAATAGCTTCTCACACTCAAAGGGGAGGTTAAGAAAACTGTTTATGCCTTCCATAGACATTCAAATTAATAGACTAGTCTGTCAGGAAAATGGGAATAAACGGAGTGCTTGGAGCGCGGGAGGCAACGTAACTAAGTTACGAGAAAAAGAAAAATATATTTGTATGTTTTTTTTTACATTACACATGAGGTTTTGAACAAACGCAGTGAACCACTTTGCCGTCAAAGTCAGGAAGCCTTTAGTCCTAATGAATATTTCAACCCCTGAACAAATTTAATGTTTTCCTGCTCGGACATATCGTAATCTAACAGCTCTTGAGGAATAGAAAAATGAAAAAAATTTGAGAACTGATACATCGTTGGGTCGCCGTTTAGAACTGGTTGCGCCGTGTGCGGACTGAAATATAAAGGCAACTTCAGTTGCCAACTGGTTTTTTTTCAGTTGAGCGGATGTTCTTCCCCGTGAGCGGATGGACTTAAGATTTGTGAGCCGGTACTTAAATATCTACCCACTTAAATATAAACTGTATATTTTAAGAAACTTATTTAAAAAAATTCAAATAAGGAATTGTACAATTTTTCCAAAGAAACTTTACTTACAATAAATAAATAAAAAAAATTCTTTTTGCAAACTTTTTCCGGGCAGGAAAGTACAAAAATATTTCAAAAATTCGAATAATAAAGTCTAAATAAACACGACGAATTCGTATTTCAAAAAAAGATTTTTTATAGAACTATTAAAACGGCTTCTCCATCTTGAAAAAACAATTTACAAACATACAATTAAAAATGTTAGTTAATTAAAAATCTTAATATCAATAACTTCTCGGATTTAACCTACCGTACTTAGCTTCTTACACTCTGGAACGTGCCACCAATATACTATACATTATTTCGAATTAATTAATTGTAAAACAAAAAAAATGAATGAAATAAAAATCTCTTGCGCACGCCGGGATTTGTATTTTGATTCATAGTCGAGAGCCATACCTCTCGAACTTGGATGTCACGGATTGATCTGCTTAAAAAAGAATTGCTATTTTTTTTTAAGTTTGCTCAATAGATGTATTTAAAAATATTGTTTTATTTGACTGAGGATTGAACATTCCTCTTCAGGGATTGTAGTCAACCGTGCTAACAATTGAACCAAAAATCCCAATTGGGTAGGACTGACATTTATTTCGTATATTAACTGTTGTAATATCATCCAATTTCAGAGAAATTCAGCGGATTCACTAGTTTCCCGCTTGTACCACAAGTTTCCAGTCACCATGTATATTATAAGTACATTGAAGCTAGCATTTTACTTAGTTTGATTTACTTTGTTAAATAATTTATTGTGAATTTATAATAATAAAACAAGTAGTTCCGTAAACAGTAGACTTCGCGTAATGGTGGTTACTCTGATTTGACAACTCGCGACGCTCATGCGCTTTGGCGGAGTAAAAAGGTACTATCAAACACGGCTACCACCTTGACAGGATTGACCGGACACGGGACAATCAAATAAATTTACGGACATACGAAATACCAAGTGGTCGACTCAATAGATACGATTTTAGATTTTCACGGCCAAAAGTATTAATTGTTGGGTTATTATGCCGTTTTGCGCTTCCTTCTTCAATAGCCAATGTTTCGGAGAGCGTTAGAGTGTTCATCATCAAAGCAGATGGGCAGAAAGTGGAAGACAAGAATAAATCACGGTAATATTGAAACCTATTTATTACTAATCAAAAAAACATATTGTTTTGCCAACCCTAATATTTATAACGACCCATGTTTTGCCAACCCTGATATTTATAACGACCCATGTATTGCCCACCCTGATATTTATAACGACCCATGTTCGCACGGATTTCGCATTATTAGTAACGGAATTTGAATATGTGGCCACAACGAACTGAACGAATCGGAGCATCTCCTTTCTCGTAGTGACAGGCCTGACAGGGTGTGCCAACTGTTCGGTGAATTATATTGCTTCTCTATTTGCACACACGTTACGGCGCATGCAATTAAATTGATTAATATTTTCACCTGACGTCAGGCCATTGTTACACGGAATGTTACAAAATATTTCTGCGAGCTATAATTTTTCCAATCTCTTCCCAAAAACAAGGTGCAATACGTCTCGCGGATTTAGAGCAGCGCTTTTCAAATTTTTCAAAAACTGATAATTTGTTCATTATTATCAAATTCAACCGAATATTACACAAATACAACGATAAAGAAAAAAAAATAAGCACAAGTTAAAAATACATCGAAATTGTTTTTTTATCGAAGGAAGTTAAAATGAAAATAAGCAAGTCTTTATATTTTTGATTTTAAAACAATTATTATATTATTATTAAAATATGAACAAAGAAATATATTGAAAATTCGTCAACTTTGTCATTTTTTGTGAGAATAGAAGGAAATATACCGCACAGAGTTTTGGCGGCCGGGCGGAAAGTACCGACCAGTTACGAGGTTCCGTTCAAGAGCGTCGTCCCGTCTTGCCATGCTTGAAACGCAATAGTCGGTCTTACTCACGCTTACAAAGGTTTCGGTAGCACAGTTGACGATGCGTTACTTCCGGATGGAGTCTCGGCCGCAATCTATTTATTTTCTGTGTCTTCTTCTGTTTCAACTTTGACAATTCTATTTATATTTTATTCTTCTTTCAGTAATTAAATCAAAATATACTATAATCGATTCGTTGGTTGAGCGTTTCCCACCCAGGCATCGCGGGTTCAGTCCTCCAGCATTGCACAAGCAACATTTTGCGACAGATTATACGTAATGTGGTAGTTTGTCTTTCTTTAAAAAATATTTTGAAAATCTTTAATATGCCTGAAATTAGAACTCTAATAATGACCACGAAACCTAAATTTGTGAAAATTAAAAAAAAAAACAGATTGCCGGAAAAAAATTATTATAAACAAATAATTTGAATCAAATTTCAAATTACCATTTAAAAACAGTTGCCATTGGAATTTATATATTGTAAGGTGTTTTTGGTTGGAAATCAATTGTTTTTTAATTGTCCTGTTTTAACTCAAGCGCCTTGCATTTCGTCTGCCTGGAAATTGGGGTATGATTTGAGATTTTCACGGCCAGAAGTATTATAGTGATTTGTTTTTGGGGTATTATGCCGTGTTGCGCTACCTCCTTCTTTGTCCAAAGTTTCGGACAGCTTTGCAGTGTCCATCATCGGGGCAGATGTGTAATCTGCCCATTACACATCGGCCTTGATGGACACTGCAATGCTGTTCGAAACGTTGGCCAAAAAAGGAAGTAGCACAACAAGGCATAATACTCCAAAAACACATCACTATAATGTCTGTAAATTTGTTTATGTGTTCCGTGTCCGGTCAATCCTGTCAAGATGGTTGCCTTATTAGATAGTACCTTTTTACTCCGCCAGAGTTCGCATGAGCGTTACGACCTGTCAAATAGGAATAATCAAGTACGCGAGGTCTACTGTTCTGTTTTCAGAACTACTAACGTTATATAAATTCATAAAATTTCAGGCTATATAATAATATGGACCTTTGACTTTCTCGTTGTAATGAGTTTCCTGCACCACAATTCGAGCAGATTTCGTAGTGAAGTTTTACTTCGGAAAACAAATGTACCCAAAGTAAGTTACGTTTGAGTGCCGCAGTTCTTGCCTTAAACTGACCGACTCCCATATTATGACCGATTGCAGAAGTCCAATACTATTAATTATTGTTAAATAATTACATCTTCTGTCGTGCGCAGGAAGTGAAGCAACCAAATTACAGATATGTTAGCGGAATGAGTTGCCTAAATCTGTTTGTAAGAATGTTTCCGGGCGCTACGCTAGATTAGGCACAGATTTGACTTGATGATTTTTTTTAGCTGCGTGTAAATTGAAAAGTTGGTACTTACGGTGGAACGCGAAGAATTGGACCTAATTAAAATCAGGTGATTAGGTCGATTACACCTATGTGATATAATGATACAGGAAAATTAAAATGTTAGTAAACAATCAGTCATTTTAAATACATGTAGGATTACGAAAGATTTTTTAAATATTTATTTTGAGGGATCAGTAGGATTTATAGGCCCTGTTAGAAGTTCTACCGAGCCGAACCCTCTGATATGAAAATATCTGGAGTCGGTGAATTATTTTCCCATTTGATCTCTGGTGATTTGACGTGTTGATCGTGTATTGTTTTGTATTTATTATGCTTATATAATGCACTTGCATAATGTGGATTGACTAAATGATCATTTGTGGAAAAGTGTGTGGAAGGGTTTAGTTTTTCCTATGGGGAAGATTTAACCCGGACATAAAATCACACACCTCAAAGGTTTACCGATTTTTGAATCCTCAGCCTGTAAAGTGTAGTTAAATAGTAGCAAGATGCACAAAATAAATAACAATATTCGTGAATTCAGGAAACTTTGCTCATACTTATTTTAATTTTATTTATTTACATCAATTGAGAATAATTTCCCCCAGGACCTGTGTCGTCTTTTGGGATGCTGTGTGGAGGGTTTTTTTAAAAGAAAAATAAGGATATGAAGTTCTGGGAAGGAAAAGGAATGAAGGTTGGGTAGTAATCCAGGGATTAGAGTGTCCAGGAGTGAAGGTAATCGGTTGATAGAACAGTTGGAGAGGCCAAAGGGTCTTCCCAAATCAACCTCTCGCGATCTGGAACCCTACGCAGCTGAAGGGCAGGCGCATTCTGAACACACCTCACTTGGTGAACCCGGATACCAGTGACGGCTTTTGGGTGTGTTTTGAGTTTTAATATTAAAAAAAATGGGATTATTTATGTCGTTGTAGCCGAAAAAGTATTTTTTTTAGAAAATAGGGTTTTTGTATAAAAATTTTCAGAAAATCGGTGCAGTCCAAAAAACCGAATTTTCTAAAAAAAAATATATCTTTCTGTTTTAAACACCATCAATAATGTCGAATTTTTCGAGTTTAGCACGTAAAAGTCACGAGCCGCCACTGCCGGGACCCCTGCTAAATCACCAAACGTGACGAACCACTTGGGGTGACCTGTCATGGCAGCGTTGATGGTTATCCAATAAACGGTTCCCGGGGCGGCTTCCCGAACACGCTCTCCAAATAAATACAGTATTAATGAAGGTCTGCAGAGTCCGCCAAAAAAAGATATGGAACACTTTATTTTTCCTGTACTAATTAATACGTTTACATCCTACTTAACCACTTATGTAGTTTACGGTGAATTACAGTATATGAACCAAAGCACACAATCATTAGCCCACATCTGCGCACACGCTGACCTGTGACTCGCTTCTCTCCCAGACGGATCACGGACATTATTAATGTACCTATATTATGTATTCTATAACGACGAAGTTTTTTTAATCAAGCATAGGTGTACGCAATATTTTAGTATCTAAAGTTATTGCTATGTACGCACGTATATACATGCTCAACGGTATGGCTCGCGTGGACACAACGCCGAGCATGTAATGGTTCCAAGTCAACATGTCGAGCATGATATATGTGTGTACAATGTACATCGCTTACGAGTATCAAAATATGTAGGTAGTCCCTTTAGTACCTACCCTATCTGCTACCCACCATACAAGTAATGAAGGGAACTTGTATTTAAATATTGTAGATAAAAGCAAAATACAAGTGGCATCTGAAAGGCGTCTTTCTGGTCGACGTGAACGCAAAATGATAATTCTTTTTATACAGGTTGCCGTAGGAAGTTGTGAAGATATTGCAACCGGAATATTTCTCCAATTTATACCTGTCAATATCGATTGGTAAAGCATATTTAACTGACCATTTTCAACGTATATAAACGCATTACTTCATTGCTGAAACTTATTTCTACTTCGACACGTGATATTTCATATTAATACTCTGGCATATTCTGTCAGATAGTCAGATTGTTCGCTTTGCAATCAAATCCAACCGAATAGAATATTTCTGAACGTCTCCGCAAACTAAAAACTCTTTTTGAAAGGTGATAAAATACACATTTTATCATACATAAAAATGTTTATGATCGTTTGTTCAAAATCTTAAATCTCCAAAAGTTCTTCACCGATTGCTTTGAAATTTTGACACAACTTTGCATTCGCGATATAGTTTCTATATCTGCACAGAAAGACTGAACCAACTAAATATGAAATTTTGACACAACTTTGCATTCGCGATATAGTTTCTATATCTGCACAGACAGACTGAACCAACTAAATATGAAATTTTGACACAACTTTGCATTCGCGATATAGTTTCTATATCTGCACAGACAGACTGAACCAACTAAATATGAAATTTTGACACAACTTTGCATTCGCGATATAGTTTCTATATCTGCACAGACAGACTGAACCAACTAAATATGAAATTTTGACACAACTTTGCATTCGC
Source organism: Hesperophylax consimilis (assembly GCF_061612785.1). Lineage (NCBI taxonomy): Eukaryota > Metazoa > Arthropoda > Insecta > Trichoptera > Limnephilidae > Hesperophylax > Hesperophylax consimilis. The sequence continues at coordinate 21,116,511 of NC_142843.1, read as the reverse complement.
GATATAGTTTCTATATCTGCACAGACAGACTGAACCAACTAAATATGAAATTTTGACACAACTTTGCATTCGCGATATAGTTTCTATATCTGCACAGACAGACTGAACCAACTAAATATGAAATTTTGACACAACTTTGCATTCGCGATATAGTTTCTATATCTGCACAGACAGACTGAACCAACTAAATATGAAATTTTGACACAACTTTGCATTCGCGATATAGTTTCTATATCTGCACAGACAGACTGAACCAACTAAATATGAAATTTTGACACAACTTTGCATTCGCGATAATATAGTTTCTATATCTGCACAGACAGACTGAACCAACTAAATATGAAATTTTGACACAACTTTGCATTCGCGATATAGTTTCTATATCTGCACAGACAGACTGACGTTTTTTCCGTCTAAACACTGAATTAAAATTACTGAAAACGAAAAATACACCATTTGATAAACGTATTTTAAACATTATCGCCACTTTTTTGTAGTTTAATATACAAATAATTAATTTAAAAATATAAAAATTTTAATAAATTTTCTCAAATTGCGGTTGGAACCTTTTAGATTTTAATTATTCTGTGGTTGAGTTGTATTTTTGAATATAAAGCATGGTGTTTTTTCTTTTTAACATTGTTAAAGTTACGTTTCTAACTATGACGGTAAGGGAGACAAGAAGACCATACGAGCTGTTTCGGAAAGCGAACAAAGAATCTCCACGGGTAATAGTTGTTTGTTCTCAAATCGACCAAGCCTGGGGAGTTACATTATAACCGGTTTGATCCCTTGACCCATTGCGCCGTAGGCTAAATTTCTTTACTTGAGGTATCATGTAAAAGTCATTATAAACCCTTTTCTACGTTTCATCAGAAATAAATCATATTATTTATTATCCTTATGTAATCGGGCGCAACATATTTAAAATTGGCAAAGAAAATTATTCAAATTTAAAAAATAATCAATTTAAATACATTGAATACAATATTAATCACTAAACTAGACGCAAATATTGTCTTTTGAGATTAAATATTACAATTTGAGGTTTTACTTATTAAGTTATTCCAAAAATATAATTTTTTTAAATACAGCTAGCAATTATTGTTTGAAATTAGAATCAATTGTTTTGTTTGTTTTTACCTTGGTTTCAACTTAAGTCATTTCTTATAAAGACAGGGTATAATAATCATTAAAAAACTGCACAAATTTGTCGTACTTTTCATTAGTTAAACATTAACTTGCATTATTATACACATTTTGTTTTCATTGCCCACTCGCTTTACGTGCATCTGAACGCGTAAAGCGTCCATTTCACAATCTTAATCATTACACTTAAATCGGCCTTGCAGTCTTTTTCGATCACCTCAATCGTAATTAGGTCATACATGGCTTTACAACACGTACGCCTCAGAGATCTCAATTCTGGTGGGTTCATTTCGCTTTCACCTTTCTTTCTGCCGATTCTGCGCCACACTGCCAGCACACGCTAAATAACAAATTTGAAACCTGCAGTATATAAGCAACGCATCTGTTTTTAGTACTATGTTCGCATCAATCCACTTTGCTTAAGTTGAATCCAAGCCCCGAATCACGCAAGCCGGATTGTTACATCTTAAAACCAAGCTAAAGAAGTACTTTGAACAGTTTATAGACTTCGCATCCAAAAAAGTATTTTACTAATTTGCCTCCGAAATTGTAAGATTTCTAAGTAGGTACCGACTTCAATACCTACCGACTTAATAATAGTAACTGTATATTTAAAGTTTAAAAAAAAATTCAAATGAGAAATTATACAATTTGTCCAAAGAAACAGTCACTATCTCAATAACAATTCTTTTTTCAAAAATTCTTCAGGCAGGTAGGTAGGTACCATACTACTGAATAAAATGCGAATAAGAACGTCGAAAAAACACGATGATTGCACATTTGAAAAAAGAATCTTTACTAAACCATAGTCAAAGTTGGTTAAAGTTAGCCATCTAGTCAAAGTAAGGCCTGCTTGAAAAATAGAGTGGATGCAGCAGATTTTGGAAAACGGAAACGGAACACACAAACAAATCCACATACAAATGCCAACGCTATGCTCAATCTATGAAAGTTTTTAGCTCGAAACAACCTGACTTCAGTGTTACAGCAGTCCACTAATGAGCGAAGCAATTTGTCTACCAAATAATAGTCATTGAGCGTAACAAATAACATTATTACCGAGAATATACAGCCGACGAGCCATGTTTTCCCTGTAACAATGTATGTATACGAGGATTGGTATTGCACTCTCATTTGTAACTAAATAAGAAAGGGGATTCACTGTTATGACTCTCATTAGCTGTTTCGTCGACATTATCTGATATTTTTTACTTCGAGTTTTTTTAAAGACCTCCGAGGTAGAACGGTTACGATCCTTAGCTACGAATCCGGCAGTTGCAGTTTCAAATCCCGGCAAGCGCAAGTAGATTACATTTGATTAATTTGTGTTGTTTCACAATATATTAACTTTAAACAATTTACACGGTGACCAGTAACTCGTATTACAAGCGGGAAACTACATACATTGGAGTGGATATTCTATAATAACTTTTTTTGATTCGAGCTTTCGGTCGCTAGGGAATTATAATCGACTTTCGTAGTGTGTCGAAGCATAGATCCGCTATGAAAAGTCTTTTTTGGGTTCTCTGCGATGTAGATTTTCCATTTACCAGCTTGTACTACGATTGTCCAGACACCAAGTTCCAGAGCGGTAGATACTCTCAGTATCGCCCTAGTGAAAGACAACCATTCAGAATCTAAACTTTGCTTGAAATGGCTTTCGACGTAATTGGTGACGAGATCTGATTAGATACTTCCCACCTTTCTCTTTCCCACCTCCTTCTTTTAAAAAATAGGCTACGAATAACCTGACAATATTTGAATTCCTTCTACTACCATCATTTTAAGCGGAATATATTGACAGCGTAATGATGGCGGACTTAGGTGAGTACCCAACGCTTTGAACTGATTAACATCAGTTAATTTTTTTTACCAATGGTAGAAAGTAGATACAGGTGAATAATTTAAAGGAAAAATTGCTCTTGTTGTGGTGTACTGGATGGTTAAAAAACTTTTATTTACCCTTTTAACGATTGACGTTCCATAGCAAATTCAAATTTAAAAAAATATTTATTGTATACGAATAAAATATAAAATATTTTATTTATTTATTTATATTGTAGGAATAATTTTAAGAACTACTAATACTGAATTACCATTTTTTAAAAGTTTGTTATACGAGTAGTTAAGCGCACTTGAAGTGAAATTACACTAAACTGCGCTATATAAATGCCATGTTATTATTATTATTATGTCTTCTGGTTCTACAACGTGCCTTCCAGGGTATCTGAGCCTTGTTTCCAACAGGGTGGGACATTGTCACCAAAGGTGAGTTGGAGTCTCTTCATCCTCTTCACATTTCCTGCATCTGTTGGTGTTTTCCACTTCCAACAACTGCATGTCTCCTGAGATGGCAGTGTCCCGTTAGTAGTTCTAGTTCCATCAGTGAGTTTCTGTCCATATTGAGTAGTTGTCTCGTTCGCCTTGGGTCTGGTCTGTTTATGAGTACTTTGGATAATATAAACTATAGTATAGCTTATGGATACATTCCACTTCTTAAAGTGAACTTTTAACTTGACGGCCTCCTTGGTCGAGGGGTAAGGCTCTCGACTAGCAAGCTGGAGGTAGCGGGATCGAATCCCGGCGGAAGCAAGTGAATTTTGTTTTACTAATTTGAGTTATTTCACAATTAACTAATTTAAAATAACATATAGTATATTTGTGGCACGTACCTGAAATGGCTATGGCCGTGTTTGGTGACCAGATCCGAATAGCCAGGTACTTCCCTACCTTCCTCCTCCCCATCTCCTTCCCCTCCCCACTACTTTCAGCCTCATAACATACACAAATTTGAGATGCCATATTCTCACTAGCTCCAGACGGTTGGGACTCTTGTGCGGTATTCACATAAAAAAGCCCAGTGAACAATAATTTAAGAAAATACATCGTTTATTTTTATATTAATAATTTGGGCATTATAAAGTGGAAATTTATCTAAAATGCGAGTCTAAATTTAAACGGTTTATAAGTTTCTACTTGCGTGGGTACTGAGGTTAGTTGAATATAAATATTATATAAATATCAATAAACAAAACTAAATCAAAAATATCATTCAAACAGCGTAAGTTAATTTATGTAGCTTAAAAACAATTAGAGATAACTAACCTAATAACTAAACGCTCCGGACGATTTCTGACGTCATTCGTGCCGCCCGGAAAATTATATTTGGATACAATATTGATGCTGATCTAAACACCCTCACCACCTGCTTTAAATAAGGCTCATTTCACTGGTTAGTTATTTTAACTAGCAAAAAGGAACATGCTTTAATAAAAATGTTATGAAATAGATTAATCCGGAGGAGGAATAGAATGGATATATGTTGATTATGCATTTCATGATAAGTTGAAAGTGCACATTCACGAGTTATGACATAGGTTTGCCGCGGTTCATGGATACACCACTTTCGTCAAGACTTACACAACGTCATAATGTGAAGTAACTTGATATAATACGGAGAATGTAACTGCCAACTCATATTGCTCGCTATGAATATACTTGAACTTGAAGGAAGAGTTATTTAAAATATAAATAATAATGCAACACTGTCTTAAGTACCCACCTATTAGAGTGCTAAATAAGATAACTACTCTCGGTATAGCCCTGGTTTAATCACCATTGAGAATCGAAACGTTGCTTGAAATGGCCTTAAACATGTTTGGTAACCAGGAGGTTTAGCACGGACAAACGATAAAGACCCATGTCAATACGGTATTGACGAAATACGTCATCTATGACCAGTTAGCGGTATTTGCGAGCACGGTCAGAATGTGATTTCGTTGACAAAAGCCGCTACTTCTAGCGCGGTCTCCAAGGTGTCGGATAGGCTGTCAATATGCACGAATTTTTGGATAGTGTCGTTATTTATACATAATAACTGGCTTATTAACGAATGGGGCTGAACTAACTAAACTCTTAGAACTGAAAGAAATCGTATGCACGATCCACAGACTTAATTAATTCACCTAAAACGCGATCAATTGTTTCCGTTCTAGCTTCGAGAAACAAAAGTTCTTAGTTATGGCTATTGACCTCATGAACTAATTAACTCCTTTTTACTCTCAAAAGTACATGCAGACTAACAATTAACAATGTGTATTAAAGTTAATATTTCAATTCGACGTTGTCAATTTATCAATTGGTCACCCTTGTGAGGAGGACTAAGAAATATAATTTACAATACATATAATATTTAATATCATATTTTGTATGTGCAATATTTAAATAGTCGCTATAATAAGAAAATAAAAAAATTAAAATTAAATTTTTAACTTTCACGTTGCCGTCAGATGTTTAGCAATGTCAATTCATATATTGATTCTCATTTATTGCATTAGCAACATCGCGACCAGGCTCCTTATAAAACCATCGGTAGTTAAGCCTATCGATTCGTTATTGTATTATTTCACTGTGCTAGACCCCCAGGCGAACCGCCAGGTACTTCCCAACCAACACCTTCCCCGTCTCATTCCCATCACCACTTCATTCATCCTTACAACGTATATACCCATTAGATGCCATAGACTCCGAACAGTCGAGAGTAATTGGTATATTTTTTTCAGATATCACTTTTTCACATACGAAATAGAACACGGCTTGAATCCACGTCTGTGTTAGGAAAGGCGAAAGGCGAATTTCGTATCTCTGTAAAATTTGTATGTTCCGTTTGAAGATCGTGGCCGTTTTAACGGTTCAGTAAAGGTTGATTTTTCTTATTTTAAAATATGCATGTAATATTCGCATTTTTCAAAATTATGATATCTACATACCTGCCTGAAGAAAATTTGAAAATAGAAATGTCATTTCTTTGGACAAATTGTATAATTCCTTATTTGAAATAAAAAAAGTGTCAAAAGCATAAAATATGTGATTTATAATTAAGCACCTACCTACAAATCTTAGGATTTCAGAGGAAATTTTTGTTTTGATAAGATGAAATGAGAAACATATTTTTTGACGCTAGATCTACATTCAGTGCCGGTCCTAAACGGGTACAATTTGAGCAGTCCGCTACGGGCGTCTAATTGCCAAGGCGCCAAGACGCTGATTAACCTAACATCTTTAACATTCATGTAAACGGCGCTACAGAAAAATACAAATCATCCGAATATTATTGATTGCAGTGACCACCTATCTAGGCGTCTACTGGTTTTGACAATGAGCGCCAAAATTTTACTCGCGCTAGGTGACAGCCGTTTGGCTTGATTATTCAGCGTGGTTACGCTTTGGTTTCCATTAAATATTTGTAACAATGTTCATACTGTAAAAACTACCAATTTATTACTTGGTCTGGTCTTATAGGTCCAATTCGAATGAAAGTTTGTGTGTTCACTGTTCGGGTTCGTGGAGAGCAAATTGGTCCATCAATCAGACGAGCACATTCGAATGCATTTATGAGGCGCTGCGTACACCTAGAATAATGACCTTTTTTAAGTGTGTTTTTGTACGCGGGTAATCAGCTGTGGTAGAAAGACTACATGAATTTAGAAATAAGAGTAACAAATACACAGGGTTAGCCCGTAGCTTATATAGATCTTTGAAAAAAATATTATAATATTCAACAGTTTTGCTGACGCGAACTTTAGCGAACAGGCTATAAAATTGGCAATTCTGTGAATAGTACACTTCACGTACCTAATGTTGATTACTTACAACAGTCCCAACTAGCGCTCCTGCGCTCTGGCGGAGTAAAAATGTACTATCAAATATGGCTACCATCTAGACTAGACCGGATTGATTGGACGCGGAACATATACAAAATTACATACAGTAAAAACAGCACTAACAACAATAACTGTAGTTATACCTACATCAATAGAATTAAAACAAATTTCTGTTCTCAACTATTTTCAAGATAACATTGTGTATTATCAACAAGTGACAACTATCTCTTAGCTGGGCGTAAAACAAATAGGTACTACGTTAAATACTTACCTATAAAGTACTTACTCACAAAGCCTAACTAGCGCAATTATGATTTATAATATTATACAGTGTATTGATACGTACTTGACCTTACTTTGTCCAGTGATTCCTGACGTTATTTGGAGTAAAAAACTAAATGAAATTTTGGTCTCCGGTGATTTTTCATATATTTTTTTTACAAAGAAATACTTCCTACAAACTCAAACCGTTAACAAGTATCCGCCCAAATAACTGTCCAATACTGACTGATTTTTTTAATGTTTTAATTTGAAAAAAAAATTTATAACTTCACCGAACACCAAATTTTCATTTATATTTTTCCCGCCAATTGAAGAAAGTCTAGTACGTCCTATAACACTCTGAATATCAATTCTTTGTCAAAAATGACAAGATTGTGGATTAGATCAAGATTGTATGTACGTGTGTCGTGGATTAGTTAATTTACGAAGCGTCAGAAACATTATTTGAACATTAGAGACGCAATCATATTGGGATGTACATAATAATCAGGTAATGAAAGTATAGTGGCGATAAATGATTTCCTCTGGCATGTTACAAGTTAGGTAGGTACTATAGGTTGCGGGCATTGGCATGCGGCTACTCCTTTCCTGCTCACACCATGCAGCCTCCAAATAGACATTTATATAAAAGGTATGACATTGGCGTTGTGGAGTAAAACAAAAATCAGAAATTAGATTGAAGAGTTTTGTACCATATTTGTGCTTGTGGTGTGGATAAAATGGGACACGTGTTCAAAATATAGCAAATTGCATATTTAAAAAAATCTATATTCTAGAATAAGCAACGAATAATAGACACGTCAGTAATGAAAACAATATCAGAAATCCATGAAATTAGATTGTAATTTTTTTTCTTATTTTTAACCATTTTTTGTATTCTTCTTCATTACTCCTTGCCGTGGTTTTGCGCAGAGAATTTCTAAACCAGATTTTGACAGTAATTTTCCTCTTTTATTGAAAGATAAGTGTGCAAAATTTCATCAAGAAGTATCAAATTTATGCTTTAAGGGATGGGAACAGGGGATAGGATGGTTTTTCAAAATGCCATATACACAGTAATCTTTCTCTTGATTTGAAGGTCAAGTGTGCAAAATTTCGTCAATATCTTAATAAAACTGTAGCTTTTATAAAAAAAAACAAATCCACGACGCCCGTCACAGACACTCTTCTTTATATAAATAGATTATATATATAATTTTTCATGGCCATTTCTCAAATGTTCATGGACAACCAACCTACATTAAACAATAACCCCATTACTTATAAACGCGGTGTAAATATTACGCGGCGCGTAATGTTAGAACAGCGAAAAACCAAACAGACAGTGAAGTAAATCGTGACACTGAGGCCAGACTCTTTCAAGAATCAAAAGGATTTTATCTTTTGAATCTCTCCTCACTGACGCAAAATATATTGTCTTTATCCGTTTGAGGCCATAACTAGACTAATTTTGACTAGCGGGGGCCCTTCTAGTATAATCTCTGTCAATGCTACTCAGTGCGTACCCGCCTAGGACTAAGAGGATACATCTAGCAATGCGAGCATGATGTACAGTTTTCTTCTTCGTGCATAATTCACTGGAGCCACTAGCCGGTCCACTGTCCACTATCCACTTTCCATTTCACCGTGTTCAAGGTTTACTGGACTGTTGCGCAACTCGCGACAGTGCGGTGAGTAAAGATTCCACATCGTTACTGCAGAGGCAGAGTGAGCGCAGCCTCATCCCGCCTCTCCCGACCCTACCGGCACAAGTCTCTCTCGTATCAAATATAAACATTATATAGGCATACCGTTGATAACTCCGTTGTAACCTTTCCATTTCTCCCAACTTAACAGGGGATCGAATGCGGTACAAAAATAATAATATTCATACAACAGTATCACCCGCTGACGTCATGGGTTCTTTACTTGTGGTATCATCAGATGTTGTCGGAAACTTTTACTCTGTAAATTATGTTCTGTTACGGTTTTGACTTTTGACCACAGCCTCCGAAAAATTATAACTGGTGCATATTCATAAAAATCACGGGATATCAGAATTGTAGGATTTGTGAAGAGGGAAATTATTTATTAAAAAAATATTTGCATCAGATACTCGCCCAAATTTTCGCCGTTCAAACGGCGAACAGAAATTTACATTTTGAATGCTAGTAAAATTTGTCAAAAATTTAAATTAAAGAAATACAAATTTCAAATATGTATAAATATAGAATTATTAATAAATAAAACAATTTAGGTGTCTACTTTTATATAACTATCGTTCTCATAATCGGTTCTATTTTTTTAAATTGAAAGCAAATCCCTGTTTTAAAGGAGTACCGGAGTTCAGTTCATTTCTCTCTAGTGAGGAGGAATGAGACGGTGCATATCACGTGGTACAAGTTTGCCGACTTGTTGGCGACACGTCGTTACCGCAGTTGGACAAGGTTCTAACTGACATTTTTTTCAAAAATGTCCTTTGAATGCAAAAAAAATCTTTTGCCCATTTTTACAACCAAAATAACTTTAAGAGATATCTGTGTTGTATATCCGTAGATACTTGTATGACGAAGTTTTAACATCACTTTGAACATTTTTTTAATTGTCATTTTCATTTCTGACAGTTGTAATTCGTCACTATAGTTGGATAGGGTTCTAACTTCGCTTTACCATTTTCTGAGGTGTCAAAGTTTGCGCAGGCGATTTCTCATAATATATTTACATTTTTTGATTTTGAGTTTCAACCTTGTATAAAATTTTACTTCAATTTTTTTTAAAGGAAAATATTTAATAAGAACGTAGAATCTTTGAATCGCATTAGGGAAATATAGTTAGAACCTCATGCAACAAAGCCTTTCCAACAAAAATAAAGTTGGTTGTTTACAGGCGGAAAAAATATAATAAGCAGTAATTGTTGATTGAGGTACTAGTACACATTGAATCATTTGGCGGGTTGGAAGTAAGCCGACATAGCTCAGTGGTTCAATTCCCGTTGGCAATTTATTTTTACTAATTGTTTTTTATCCTTTATGCTATGCATAAAACCTTGTCTTATAAACATAAGTTTATCATTAAAAAATAATGTTTAAATTTATATAAAGTGTCACCGGAGATCCAAATCTCATCCACATTTTTACTCCAAATACTTCAATCGTTAATTAAAGTTTGTCAGATACGTCCTGATACACCATGTGTACGTTAACAATGAATGACTTTGCCTTTGAAATACTAGAATACGCAATAAAAAAATAAAATTAAAATAAGAAGAAACTCCGCTTAGATTGTAGATAGCACATTGCGCAAGGCAGATGAGTCCAACTGTATCCAACTCCTCCATTGTATGCTACATGGACAGGTACACGAAATGCATTTCATTTTGATGATTGCTGTCGACTGAAATATCTGGACATTATAGAATTACAGAGACAAGTCAGCTGTGATGTAACGCGCCTCGCGTACCTCTTTTGTCCGCTATCACGTTCTCACACTTAGCAGTCATTTGGTACATTGATGGTACAATTGTACCTTCTGCAATAGAAGAATGTTCACGAATGAAATACAAGACCATAGTAAAAAACGTTCAAATTGTGATAATGAAGAAAATAAAAGACCGAAAACGCACATTAAACATACGTATTTTATAGAAAATGGTAAAAATTTAGGATTTAGGTAATAATCTGCAATATGATAAAATAAAGTCGCTTTCCGCGTTTGTCTGTTTGTGCACTTAGTTCTTCTAAATTACGCAACGGATTTTGATAGAGTTTTCACTGTCATTTAGAAAAAAATTTCCGTAAGGTTTATATATATAATTCATCCATATTATATTTACAGAAGGTATATAAAAGTCGATGTTTTGTAATTAAGTCGTAAAAATTATACTTTCGAGCGCTTACATTGCTACGCTGGCTAAACCTCATGAGATACATCAAAATAATGTACCACAGAATTGTATATCTTCAAAAGACCTACAGAATAAACCGCGACGGTATATGTCTATCTCCTAAGGATAACTCCCAGCAATCCCTGGTACACATCAGCTAGTAATGGATAAAAGGTAGGAACTATACGATATTTCTGCACATTATAAACCGCGACGGTATATGTCTATCTCCTAAGGATAACTCCCAGCAATTCCGGGTACACATCAGCTAGTAATGGATAAAAGGTAGGAACTATACGATATTTCTGCACATTATAAACCGCGACGGTATATGTCTATCTCCTAAGGATAACTCCCAGCAATTCCGGGTACACATCAGCTAGTAATGAATAAAAGGTAGGAACTATACGATATTTCTGCACATTATAAACCGCGACGGTATATGTCTATCTCCTAAGGATAACTCCCAGCAATTCCGGGTACACATCAGCTAGTAATGGATAAAAGGTAGGAACTATACGATATTTCTGCACATTATAAACCGCGACGGTATATGTCTATCTCCTAAGGATAACTCCCAGCAATTCCGGGTACACATCAGCTAGTAATGGATAAAAGGTAGGAACTATACGATATTTCTGCACATTATAAACCGCGACGGTATATGTCTATCTCCTAAGGATAACTCCCAGCAATGCCTGGTACACATCAGCTAGTAATGGATAAAAGGTAGGAACTATACGATATTTCTGCACATTATAAACCGCGACGGTATATGTCTATCTCCTAAGGATAACTCCCAGCAATTCCGGGTACACATCAGCTAGTAATGAATAAAAGGTAGGAACTATACGATATTTCTGCACATTATAAACCGCGACGGTATATGTCTATCTCCTAAGGATAACTCCCAGCAATTCCGGGTACACATCAGCTAGTAATGGATAAAAGGTAGGAACTATACGATATTTCTGCACATTATAAACCGCGACGGTATATGTCTATCTCCTAAGGATAACTCCCAGCAATTCCGGGTACACATCAGCTAGTAATGGATAAAAGGTAGGAACTATACGATATTTCTGCACATTATAAACCGCGACGGTATATGTCTATCTCCTAAGGATAACTCCCAGCAATGCCTGTACATATACACACCAGCTAGTAATGGATAAAATGTAGGAACTATACGATATTTCTGCACATTATAAACCGCGACGGTATATGTCTATCTCCTAAGGATAACTCCCAGCAATCCCTGGTACACATCAGCTAGTAATGGATAAAAGGTAGGAACTATACGATATTTCTGCACATTATAAACCGCGACGGTATATGTCTATCTCCTAAGGATAACTCCCAGCAATGCCTGTACATATACACACCAGCTAGTAATGGATAAAATGTAGGAACTATACGATATTTCTGCACATTATAAACCGCGACGGTATATGTCTATCTCCTAAGGATAACTCCCAGCAATTCCGGGTACACATGAGCTAGTAATGGATAAAAGGTAGGAACTATACGATATTTCTGCACATTATAAATTTTGAATGCGATAGGAGGCACATTTTAAATATGTTTATTTTTATTTCATAAAATTACTTTATATATTTTAACCTATTATTTATCAGTGGGTGCTTTACCCGTGCTGAGGCTACCATTAAAAAATTACATTAAATAATCAAATTAAACAGAGATTAAATTAAATTCAATAATAATGGCGACAGTGAAAAAAGGCATATTTTATGAGGTACGGTTGTACATAATGAAGCGTGTATTTTATATTATTCTTTTACGTTATAAAAAAATTGTAATGTTTCATTTTTTGTTCTTTAATCCATCTTTTAATTTTGTATCTGAAATGTTTTTTATCTCCTTCATTTTTTGCATCGAATGAAAGAATGCTTGTATTGCCTGGTATTTATGGTGTCTTTTTACAAAGTATTTTGAGGTTACCGTCATAGTTTTTTGTTTTTTTTTTGTACGTAACTGGGTCCACTTGATAGTTTGTGTTTGTTGAAATTTAGTTTTTTTGGTGAAAAATTTAGTTTAAAGGGTCTTTTTTTTGTATAATTGGTGTATATTTAATAAGTCGAACATGCTGAAGATTTGGTCTATTTTACACATTCTGTATATATCCATTACAAAAAGCCCAAAAAACGATAATACGTGCTATCAACAAGCGACCGACAAGATACTCCTCCACTCGACTCTTCACTGAATACAATGTCTTAAACATACGGCAACTCCACATAAAATTTACTCTAATGCATTTTTTGTACAAATATAAGAAAAAAAACCCTCGTACACCACAATTACACCACCAGAAAAATAACCAACCGACACTACAACGTACCTACACTACATACCACGTCAGCTCGGAGACATTTCATGTACCTAGCTCCCAAAATATTTAACCTTTTCCCTGAAAACTTAAAAACCGAAACCCAACCCCATAAATTTAAAAAACTAATATCAAAATGGATAAGTTCACTTGGAGACCACAATATATAAAAATTGGTACATAAATTAAATTATATTATAATTTTATCAACTAATTACCAATTATTATTAATATTCAATACTATTTTTATTACTATAAATACATTTAGAAACCATGATTTTAATATTTGTACTGCAATGAAATTTGTATAATTTAATAACTTTTAATTTAATTTAATTGTATAATCTAATTAACTTATATTTTAATCTAATGTGCATAACTTTATAACTTATAATTAACTTATTTTATAAATCCAATCTGTAAACATCACCCGCCATAACACAGGGACATCCCTAGCATGGCGGATGAATTATCACAAATATGTATAAATGTTCAACAAGTTCTTATAATAAAAATAAAAATAAATAAATATATTTATTTTTCTTAGTAAATTAATTAAGTTCAATAAATTCATAATATTAATGAGTACCGTAGTGAGTAGTTAGTAGTTAGTTACCCGAAAACATTTACGGCCAGTTTTCCAGTGTAGGGTTTGTTAAGAGTCGGATTAAGTTAGGATTCTAAGGACGGGTTGTTTCGGAGAATTTGAACAATTCATCAAATTTCAACGTTCATTTTCAAGTTCTGTGAAAGGTTTTTTCAAGTTCTGTTTTTATTTCAGTTTTGTCAAGCAACTAGCCTACAATGATATAATAACAGAACTTGAATAGGACTTTCACAGAACCCGAAAATGAACGTTGAAATTTGATGAATTGTTCAAATTCTCCGAAACAACCCGTCCTTACTCTTACCAACTTCACGAACGTAAATATCTCTTAAGCCAAACTTAAAAAGCAATTCAAATTCGTAGTATTATTTTTTAAACACTATAATAAAATATGTCTCTTGCTTCAATTCATTGAATAAATCATCATGTTCTGTTTTGTATCTATTTTTCTTTCAAGATAATGCCTACGGAACGCAACTAATGGGCAAGTTTACGTACAAAGCTAAAAACTGTAATGTTTGTACCTCCTTATCCCCTTTCTTTTAGTAGGACTATAAAGTACTAAAATAGTTAGGGTCCTCAATGAATTGGAATTTCCCCTTATACTATTGCACTTACAATTGACACTTACCGATTACTTCTCGCTTGGGTATTATGGTTCAAATTATTACCTACAGTAACATTAACGTGTTATAATATTAGGTACTGAAAGTACTGCTAATTTTAATGGTAATTGGGATGAAGTCGTGCACAGAGTGTACAAACTGTTGAACTTCTCTCACCAGGAAGATGTAATATTTAAAAGTAGGTACTGCATTATACTTGTAGGAATTTTTCGTACCTATTTGCCTTGTGATATAATGTATAGCAGAACTTTTCGAGGTAGGTAATTTACGTCGTGAAACTTAGTGATTTTTTACTCCACGAATCATTTTTTCCAACAAGCTATCATTTTCTCCTCAGAAAACACTGACGATAACCGATATTCAGTAAGCTTTTTTATTTTTTTTTACATAATTGTATTTCACAAGATTTTCCCCACTGCGATTTCCCGTGCTGGGGAAGACATTTTTCATTTTCAGTATTTTTAATTTATTTTATTAAAAATTCAGCCTAACAACAATCTAATGTAAAGAACATTTGGAAGGGACTTCAGGAGAGAGAATCCGACCCATGTTGTTCCATTTTTTGTAATCATTTTTTGTTCAACGAACAATCGTGATCCATGCGATGGTCTGGACTCTTGACGCACTATTAACACAGTAAAAAATAAATCATTTCTAATTGAAGTCGTTATTATTATTTAAATTATTTTTTAAAAGAAATACAAATCCCGGGTTATGAATAACCTGACAATATTTCTAAATCTCCTACTACCATCTATGCGGAAAATGTTGTCTGGTTGTGATGGAGGACTTAGCCAGATGAGGAACTGAACGCACCACACCAGGGTGGGACCCAAACGCGATGCCAACTCGGCAACTGACCGATCAATAATATTTACCACATGATAATACAGATATTCTTCATTGTACACTAAATATGTATTATTTCATATATCACTTACACGTAAAAGGCTTTTTGGACATATACATAAGGGTATAAAATATTACTAAAATTGAAAAAAAAATTCCAATTTATTTCCATTCCGAACCGCTGACAAAAAATCCGCACCGGAAATTGAGAAAAATTATAACTTCGAACAAATTGAATTTGAGAGTGAAATATCGATTTTTTTTATAATTCGATTTTCACAAAGATGGGGAAACAACGCCTGCCGAACTTATAATATTGGAAATAAAGTTGATAAGGTTGGCTCAACAATCACAACACCACAATAATGTTAGGATGGAGAATTTGAACAATTCATCATTTTCGGGTTCTGTGAAAGTCCTACTCAAGTTCTAGTATTATATCGTTACAAGCCAGTTGCTTGACAGAACTGAAAAAATAACAGAACTTCAAAAGATCTTTCACGGAACTTAACAAATTACTTTTGAAATTAGAAGAATTGTTCAAATTCTCTGAAACAATCCGTCCTCAGTGTACTAATAGTGCACGTAATTCATATTTTATTCGTCTCGTCATTGAATTATTTGCTATTTGTTTTGCAGAGTACCTACCTATCCACGATCTCTAAGATGGCGACCACGCAACTGCACCGATAAACTGATACATCTTCTACTTATTTTTTCTTTCTTACCTCACCGTTGTTTGACTCCCACATCGATTATTTAGTGCCTTCTGCATTTAGCCTGCGGCGCTACGTCCGCATATTTCTTAACATGTTAAGGTGTTTAATAGGTGTGCCATACGTCCGGATTTTCCGTACTTGAAATACCTGTCCGGACGTTTCACCGTGGCTTTTTATCGTGCACTGGGTTAAGGAAATGAACATGAACTCAGCTGAAGGAATAAATACGAGTATCTTGGTATTTTGGTTATATTTATCAAAGGTATCTACGACCAGCGGAGTGGAGACCATAAAGGCTGAAAAGCTGTGCCTCAACCAAAAATTCGATAATAGATTATAAAATGGACAAATTTCTGAGAAATAGGGAAGAACTTTTAGTACTTTGGCGATGATATGTCTATGTTCTAATATTCAATGCAAAATCATTTTATTTTTTATATCCGTACCTCAAAAATACACGCAGTGTCCCTTTTGTCATAAATATAGCAATGTTCGCCACACTGAGAAAAATTAGTGATAAGAAATATTGAGAATTTATTAAGAATTTCTTCAAATTATTTGTTATCCGGTTAAAAACGGGATTTCATGCTCTTAACGAATGAATTGACAGGTTTCCTGATAAACCTTTAGCAAAATACCAATGTATTGTCACGATGTCGGAGCACGTGTTCATAAAAATCCTAACATTTCGCATTTCGTCGTTATGTATTATCAAGAAAAACGCAGGTGCTTGAACACGTCTTACGATATTATTACGAATTTACTAAAATTTATCAGGAAATAGCCTGCAATAATTTGAAGAGATTTTTAATAAATTGGCAATATTCATTGCATACGTATCGGGCGCATTTTGAACCACCGATATGTTGATGATTTTCATCCAACAAATATTCATGAAGATAATATTGGGAAATTACAGTTTTTAAATATGAGATCAAATTTTGTCCTTTTCTCACTACGCAAATAAACCTACTGCTTGAAGACGCTAGAATGAAAATTTGTACACTGGAGAATCAACAACGTTAGTTAATATGTTATAATATTACCCGTAAATCTCTGAAGTTAGGTTACTGATAGTGACCGACCGAAACTTAATTTTCAACCGAAACCAAAACCAAAACCTAAACCGAATTTCCGCGTCTGTTCTAGTTTCGACCGAAATCTAAACCTAAACTTACATTTAAATAAGATAAAAATACTCTATATCCCGAAAATACGCGTTTTCATTATTAAACTTGTATGAATTCATTAAAGTTAAAATTAAATAAAAAGCACAATGAAATAAAAGACATCAATTTAATGAGTAAATTGGTTTACTTGCGTTTTTCAATTCATTGTTATGTAACAGCTTTTCAAGGTACGCTACAGGTACTTAAATTTTAAAGGAATAACAAAATTACAAAATACCTATAAAACAAATCAGTCTAGTCTTTATGTTACGTAAAAGCAATATAGTAACTAATCATTATTAAAACGATAAACTTTCACAAAAATAAATAATATTAAAAAAAAACTCTTACAGTTTTAATTTTGATACAACTTTTATATAACAGCTTCCTTTAAATAAATATAAAATTATTCTAGGTGCACAAACACGCGCCTGCGTGAAGCCGAAAGTAATCCGAGACATCACTAACGCAGGTTTCGTCTCAGCCGAAGTTTCGGATAATTTTTGCCCGAAACCGAAGTCGCGGCCGAAACGCGTTTACTGGCCGAATCCGGCCGAATCAAAACCGAAACTTCGGTTAGTCACTAGTTACTGATAATGGAAGATATTTACATTCCGACCTCAAGATGTGTCCCCAAGACCTCGAGTAAATGTCGGACAGAGCCATCAATTATTGCAGGACGATCATTAGCAAAAGCATTCAACTTTCTAGCCGGGTAAAAACCGCAAATGGATTATTTCGTATGGAGTTCACGTAGTCAGTAGCATATCACAGCGAGCAGCGAGTTACAAACGTGTTTCATACTTAACACTCTGGCCACGCGAGGAAAATCGTTCACATTGGCGATTTAGCAGCGCGATTTAGCAGCGTGATTAGCCGCGTTCGTCGTTTTGTATATCTAAAACGATCGCCGCTAATGTGCGTTTATAGCCCTACGATTTTTATACAAAACGTTGTACGCGGCTGAATTGCGCTACTAAATAGCGCTGCTAAGTCACCAATGAGAAACTAGTCTTATATTAGTCATTATACAATAATAATTTCAAAGTATGGTAGCTATGTTTATGAATAAACAATATTATGTAGGAAGCCCAAGGAGTTGGATGACAAATATCTGAACAAAATTATTTAGACCAAACTCTAATAGACTGGAAAAATTGAGAAGAGTGTCTTGGCTTATTTTAGTATCTCAATAAAATAATGTACATGTGTGGGTATTTTTAAAATTTCTTGCCAGTATTTCAGTTGCTTTAAGCTCGGCCATTTACTTTCATCAAGTTGCTATCTGGTAGGAATCCTTACAACCTAATCCGATTCATAGCATTCCTGAGTATGCTTTGGAGCGAATGAGCATTTCTCACACGAGCGCTATACTCTCATAATATATGTGTGGGTTAGCCTATTTCACCGTATCCATTCACAATAATTATGAGAGTATAAGCTAACATGTGAGACTAGCATTTTGTAGTGAGGGAAATTATTACAATAAATAAAGTGGACAGTTAGTGAACAATTACTAAAGAAAATGTGAATAAAATAATGTTTTTGGTAACTTTTTCACAAGCTTTTGTATCGTAGTATAAAATTTTGATGGGAGCGATATTTACGATGCATCTCGTCGTGTAATATTTGGAATCTGGAAGCTAACAATAATACTCATTATGTAGTTTTGATTTATGCAAGAAAAAAACATCGTCATTAAGTTTGTTTTATTTTATTTTGCGAAGGACAGGCACAAATATTACAATGTTTTATGATAATTTTCTTAAGAACTTAATTTGCCAAATTATACATTAAAACATTAACCGAAGATTCGGTGATTTCGAGATTAAAAATATATTTTTAAGCGATCAAATTTTCAAACCAAAAACACATGATTTTGTGTAACTTTGCAGTGCTTCCTTCGCCTTGCTAAAATTTGAGAGATTATTTCGAAATATCACTGGTTTATGGCTCTGATTGAAATTAAATAGATTCAAATAAGTACCTGCCTAAATTAAAAAAGCACGTAATCTTATTTATGAGTGTCGATTAGGAATTAGAATTAATTTGCGTGTTTAATAGCGGATACCAATACTTTACGGTCGTTATAAATTCATTTCCTCTTCAGTGTTAATTTGTGGTAACGGATAGGTATAAGTATTTTATAGTTCATAAAGTGGGTACTTATATAATTGGCGATATTTAATAAAATGTAGGGACAGCTAGAGATATTCTTATCTACGCAGGCGGCCAATGAAGGAACTAACATTTGTTTAAATATACAGAATCAAAAATTCACTAAAAAAACGAAATTTTTAATCAATTCTCAATGAATTCGGTCTGAATAATTTGTTATTCAAAACACACACTCTAGGCCCTGAGCCAAATGGCGCCTCGAGCAGTTTTTTAAAATTTTATTTGGTTTTTCGTCCAGCCGGGTATGTATATTTTTACACGTATTTTAAAACAGAATATATCTAGTAAGCTATCGAAAATTATCCTTTTTTTCCAAAGCTGATGAATATAAAATAATATAAGTAAAACATGTAACAGTAACATAAAATGTTATAGAAACTAGAACAATACTACATATAAGGTAAATCACTAAAACTATATTACCAGCGCTATTCTAATTTGTAGGATTCAACAAAGTGCTGGTATACATTACGCATAATTCTTTAAATGGAGTCAATAAATATATCAATAGTATCCCCATACTTCTTGCCCAGAGTATGCATCCTATTGGTCAGTGAATGTGTCTGATAGTTGGTTGTGTATGTATTGCAAAAGAATGTTATATTTTGTCTTGTATTCCTAGTCGGCACATGACATTGCATTGTGGCGCCTTTTAAAATTATATCTGTTACCAAATGCAACGTCCTCACGTCCTCATAAAACTCGTTCTATCTTTTTTCTACTTTCGTTAGACATAATATAAATTATGAAATAATTATACCCATTTTATTCTATCTTTTCAAAATAAACCAAGCTTTCTCTTTGAATTTAAAAGTTTTCGATAATATAACATACCTTCAAAAAGTTCTTATTTTCTCCACAGTTTTGTCTGAGCAATGCTTTGTGTGGAGAAATTAACCGAACCTGAATAAATAGCGGGTCTTGGCCAATTAGGGTTTGCAATCGCGAATCCCGTATCCCGCAATTCCAAGGGATTTCAGTAATATTTTGATTTAATACAGATTTGTGGTATTTTCATGTGCCGGATTGAAAAAAATACTAAATTTACATCTAAAACATGTGATGACAGTCCCAACTAGTATGGAAGCAGATAGAGCGTTTTTCGCTACTGGCCTTTTGTAAGGGTGACAAGACTAAATTTGACCAAAGTTTTCATTACTTATTAAGTGTTCAAGACATTTTTACAATATTACCTATACAAGAGATGATTGATCTCAAATGACAATTGAGAGTCCTGTCAATGACAATTATATTTTTAAAATATTTGTTTAGAATCTTTTTAAAATCAAAGTCTTCTTAATATACTTACCTTTTCCTTAACATTTTTTTGTAATATTACTAGTACCAAAGATAATTGACATGAAAAGTCCTGTTAAATGACTTACTATGTTGCATTATAATGTATTTGTTAAAACATACTTTTACCAATGATAATTGATACCTTAAAACAATTGTTGAAATGTTGCCACTATTACAATTGAATACCCCTTAGCAATAATCCGAATATCCCGCGGAATTTCTAAATTTCATCCCGCATATGATACTCCCCGACTAAAATATTTGAGGCATGTCTTCCTCGGGCGTAGTAGTTTTTGTCAAAAGAGAGTTGTATGAATTGGTCACTCGGATATCCTTTTTGATTATTAATGTGGGTATTCGGTCTTGCTATACATATGATTGATTATTATTTATAGAACTGATTTAAATTAATTCAAAAAGAGTGGAACATCATACGTGCAATAGGTAAATGGTACTGAATGCCAAGGAAGTGATGGCTTCTGTCGTATTGTTCTTAAATAACTCACATTCACCACCAATTCGTATTATGATAGCGAATAACTACTATATATAAACTAATAATGAAATTTAAAAAAAAATTATTTACTTAATTATATATTTATATATACGCACATACGGTCTTTTACAAACATGTACATAATAATTTAGTGAAACAGTAATCAAAAATAAAACTTTCTTATAAAATTATATAGAGCCCATGCAGAAGAAGTATTACACTAACCCTAATTTTAATCATATGTTTTTATAGCCTTCTTATAACTATATTCCGTGCAGTTGAACACATCTACAATTTCTGCGATAGTGTTGTCAACTGTATGTAATCTAGCTAAATGCGAATATCTATATGACTCAATATTGATATTATTGTTGCAATTAAAAAGAATCGAGTAGTTCTACTTGGCATTATGAAGGTAATTAGGCTCAATAAATCAGGGCTGACTATAATTCCATTAATAATCTATAAAAATACAAATGTTCGTTTGTTCAAAATCTTAAATCTCCGAAAGTTCTTCATCAATTGCTTTGAAATGTCGATGCAACGTTGCATTTGAATACACGTGTGTGCTTTATATTTGTATATTATATAGATGTCACCTGTGACAGATAACAACATATTTTTCTGGACAAATATGTTTTTTTAAACAGCGCCCTCTGTAGGACGTAAAAGCAACACGCGCTATCTGCACAGACAGACTTAGCCAGAGCAATGTGTGGCGGGGTACGGCTAATTTAAAAAAAAAGTCAAGCCGGAAAAAAGTCTTCTATCTGAGAGTTTTAATAATATTAATTTTTTCATCAAGTGGTTGAAATTTATATTTTCAATTGGTAGACCGAGTTTAAAGTTGATGTATCACTATATCGATATAAAGTATTTAGACCGAGTTTATAGTTATATTTCCACTATAATTCCAAAACTTTCATTTTTTCCTCTAATATTAACAGAACTTTGTTCGTGATAGTATATATATTATATTTCTAGGTTCACCCAGCTATTTAAGAAAAAAAAACTGTGTCATTTATGGCTTGAGGTATGGAGATTAAAAATATCCACATTGCTATCTAAAAACAAAACAAGATTCTATTTTATTTTTTATAAATTTTTGGAAAAACTCAAAATGTCATATTTGATGATTGAAGATAAACTAGCAATTTTTTTAAACCAAAATTTGAAACTGAAGAATCAGAAAATATTTCGTGGCATCTGCGACTAGAAAACAGCACCTTCGCCTTGCAACAATCATCGTACGGTTTCAGGCTACAATTCTGTTATAATTAGATTACACACCACTGGTATGATATGTTAGCTATGCCTCAATCGAAATATAAATCTGAACTGATTAAACATTTTAGCAGTGCTTATATTAAAGAGATCAGGGTTTTTTGTTTTTGTTTCTTCTTTATTTCTTTTAATAACTTTGTACTAATGTGTATTCTTTTTTCTTGTTAACTTATATAATTTTATCATTTTTCCATATTGTATTATAACTGCCAATAACTTTCATGTATGTAAATGGCACTTGGGCCTTTAATTCTAAATAAATAAATAAATGAACATGGACAATATCGCCCACCAGTGGGCGATAAGTAGCTAGTGGGGCGATCAAAGATCAAAAGTGCTTTAGAGTTTTTTTATATGATTTGGTGCGCGATAGGCATACTTTATGAACTTGATTTATTATAAACACTGTAGACAATTTGCTTGCCTTTTTCATATGAGATCTAAATTTGACGCAATTTAAAGGTTTCCATTTCATAAAATTCCAAAAGATTGACTTTCCGAACAATAAGAATCAACACCTTTTATCGGTTTGTTATTGGGCCTACAAGATTATCGGATCTGGGAGGTGCAAATTGGCCCAAAAAGGTTGAGAACCTCAGATCTAATTGCATTTAATTCACTACGGAGCCCATTGATTTTTTGGTTAGCAGTAATACTTATACCTATACTTGTGCGAGTGCCCTGAGAATGTATGACAACTTAATATTATTATTAAAAAGCATTTATGATCGTGCATCAACTTTCACTATCAAAACACTCGGCCATCTATTGACGGCCATTACTAGGAGGCCCCGCTGGTCATTACAAATCTAAACCACTGGCTTGCAAATTTATTGCAAACCGCAATATTCATACAACAACAAAGGATTCTTAGATGTGACGAATTGTGAACATTCGTAGCTTCTTTTTAAGTTTTGTTTTCGGATTTCATGCCTTTGAAGAGTGTAAAAAACGAAGTCATACTATGAAGGCAGGGTCGGATCTACCAATATTGTATTAGACCCTTCACCTAGCATCCACAAATATGATAATATCATTATCGGCAATATTAGTTGCCAATATAACCTATTTAACCTAGTTTTTGTTTCATCACTTTTCATGAGTTTATATCGCTTTTTGTAGGTGTGTTGAATTGTCATTTTGATGAGATATCCTGTCACCATTAAAGTCAATAGGACATTAGGACCTGTATTGAGTAAATATAATGTTTTTTTTAATAAATATCTATAGATATCATATATTATGATCTCTATACATATGACAATTCAACACACCCACAAAAAGCGATATAAAGCCATGAAAAGTGATGTAACAAAAACTAGGTTAAATAGGTTATATATCTATATATATTCATATATTTTTAAATAAATATGTATAGATAGTATCATATATTATGATCATATTATAATTTTATTTCATGAATATGAGTCCTTCCCCTTCCCCTTTGTCCAACTTGACAATGTTTCATGTGCTCTGTATTTCAGTTGCTTTTTAATCTCGGCTTAAGGGATATTTAAGTTGCTCTCTGGTAGAAAGAAGAATGACAAGATAAGCCGACTGTTGAAAGTACTGAGTATACTGTAATACCGGCTCATATTCATGTAGACTTAATAATCTTTGAATACCCTTGGACCTGAGTGAAATATATTTCATGGAAGACCGTAAAACGATAAACCTAAACGAAGATAATGGCGTTTTTATTCTAGTCCTCCGAAAATGATTACTGTACTCTAATGAAAGCTAAAGAATATTTACGAAAAAATACACTTGTTTCTGCCGTAGGTACCCATGTACTTAATAATAAATTAACATATTTTTCTGATAACTGGAAAGCAATTTAACGGAAAATGTATTTTTCTTCCAGATCAAGGATTTTTTACCCTATCAAGGCTAATCCGTCTCTGTATTATCTATCCATTTAAATTCAATAGGAATTATTTCAAATAAAAAAACATATTTTTCACATGTTCATTAGATCTAACATAAAACTAATTGCTATTACCATTGATAGAGAACATGATGCTCAGGTTTGCCATTTGTGGTACTAAAAATTCAAAATAAAATTCATCAAATCATTTTGCTAGCGTCTAGACGTAAGTCCACGAAATGCTATAAAATTTTGATGTTGCAATCTAAAAAAATGTTATAAATATTGTGCTGTAGTAGCTACTGAAAAATTAGTGCCTTAAAACCAACTAAGTAAATAAATCAACCCGTGAAAAACCGTTTTTTTACTATAATCCCTCCATACGTCTTTTAAAACTTATAAAACCTTTTTTTGACTGAGGCAACCTCGCCAAATCCCGATAAGGTGGGACTGACGCTTATTTCTTGTTGTAATGCCATACGATTTCAGAGAACTGTATATATGTCCGCGTATGTGTACGTGATTACCACCAAAATTTAATAGAATACACTGTCATCGACAAATAATCTATCTGCTGAGTTTCAGCTAAATCAGATGTCGGAAAATAGGTTAATTTCCGCTTCCAAGATTTGCAATAATTTATTCTCGAAAGAAATGTGAAATTCAATTTATTTAAAAACATAATTTTTAAACCTACAAAAAAATTGGCTCATTTGGGCTCAACATTATTATTGGAAGGTGTTAGTGAAGCTCAATTTAAATGGACCTGAGTATCTCAGGTATTTGAATCTGAAATTAGGTATGGTAAAGAACTTTTAAACGTTGTTTATTTTAAATGTTCTTTTCGATGTCTTATACTTAATATAATGGTAATCATAGAATGAAGAAGTAAATTAGGAATGCCTATTATACAAATTTGAATGGAAACAAATAATGTTCCGTTTAATTCAACAGCATAGCGCTCTGTCTCACTTACACTCGCCTGACATCATAGGTCTCCATCCCATTTGAATTACATAACCACAGTTTTGTATCGGAAATTTATGCCTCGATTAGGCAAATATTTGGATCACAAATACGCCCATATTTAATGTGTTCTTCTTCGTTCTATAGTGGTAATCTAGTGAATTCTGTATCGTTGTATATTCATTAGTAAATGATTAAAACATTATTATTTCGTGGTAGGAATTTCGTCATTTCAAGGCGAATGAAAATCAATTTGCTACTGGAAGATGAGAATGCACTCATATTGTGTGTTTCTTAATCAAATACCGTCTAACGGTCTGCCGAGCTGATCAGATGCCTGAAATGCAATTAATTTATTATAAATTATGAAATAATTTTGCAACCGTCCATATTTGATTTGAGGTTATTACATTATCCATATTTTTGATAATTTAATGTTTTTAAAATTTATTTTTAATATGAGTACCGCACAACAGTCCCAACGGACTGGATCCAGTGAGGTTATGGCATCCCGAATTGAGGTACTTTGTGAGGTTGAAAGTAAAGGGGAGGGAAGGACATACCTGGCTAATCCGATCTGATTCAGAATCTAATGCTTCAAATAGCAATAGCTGTGTTTAGTGACCAGTATAGCCAGGTTCTCAATCTTCCTTTCCCCATCTCTTCCTACCCACTTCCTTTTGCGTCACCTCGTACCCCAATTATTGGGGATACCATAGTCCCACCGGCTCCGAACAGTTATAATATGATGTTCTAGAACATCTCCCAAAGTTCGTGAGCATTATTCTCATCACTGTGGAACATTGGCTCTATACATCAGATGATCTTTCTTCAACCTCCTTACAATCCACCTAAGAGATGCATATAATTTTTTGATTGTAAAAATTCTTATAAAGGTTTCGAATATCATATATACACGGTGTACGGAAACTCATAGTACAAGCAGAAAACTGGTGAATCTACATCACGTAGAGAACTAAAAAAAACTTTTTTTTCCATCTGACCCCTTCGATTTTTTGAAACTTTTTTTCATTTTTTTCGGAAACTAGTGGGTTATTTTTTTTTGCCGGGTATAAGCTTTGACTTCTTTTAGAAGACATTGAACAGCTACTAAGCCCCTAGTAGCCGATTTTTTGCAAATTTGTTCTGAAAATCTTCAAACTCAATTTACTCGACAACGAAAGCTCAAATCAAAAAAGTGACACTACAAAATCGACACCAGTTTCCCACTTATAGGAATTACGAGTTTCCAGACACCGTGTATATATTATTCTTAAAATAACGACTTCTTCTATCTTCCATGATTTATCACGCTTTGGCTTACATCATAACTAATCTACCGTTAAAAACCGTGTAAACGTTAATGAGTAATTAGTAATATGACTAAGTGCTTTTTAGGTTATGCTTAAATCTATTGCACCGAATCATCGTTTACAAATGGTATCTGTGATCTGCCAGGTTAAGTATCGGATTTTGAAGCCAACACAGCCGCATTAGGTCCTAAAACTACAGGGTTTTCCAATAATAGGTGTTATTTCGATATTCAATCGTAAAATATCATATCAATGGTTTCGTTGTTTGTGTAGCACTTAGCGCCGTCTAGTTGAAAGTAAACGTTGTCCAGATTAATACCATACAATTCCGGCCATAAAAAATCATTAATAATATCTCGAAAGCGCAATCCATTCACCGTAACTGTTGCTCCAGCCTCATTTTCGAAAAATAAGGTCCAATGACTTCGCCGGACCATAAACCGCATTAAACAGTCACACGTCGAAGATAGAGAGTTTTTTTACAATAACTCTTGGGTTTTCCGAGCCCCAGATGCGACAATTTTGCTTGTTGACGAAGCCACCGAGGTAGAAATGAGCCTCATCACTCAAGATGTTTGCATTCATTACACTCAAGTGAATTTTAATAATTTTAATGCGTTGTCGAAGCATGTATCGTTCCATTTGTATTAATGGCGTAGTTTCTACTTGTCAAATGTCAAAAAATGACAGCTTCAAAAGTAACATCTACTGAAATAGCGGGCTATTCAAAATAACACCTCTTATTGGAAAACCCTGTATGTTTGCGCGAATGTCTATGGCCCGGTAAATCAGTATTTTTGTAATAGTATCACTTGCCAAGAAGAAGTAAATATCTCTTATAGCGAGGATAGGGACTGACTGATGTATGTATAATCCATGTCCATGCCAAAGCACAATATGTTAATAAAATTTTACAGCATTGGGTTCGTGATAAGAAGCAATGATCTCTACACTCTACGAAATAATAATAAGCAGACGGACAACTTTCAAACATATTTTATTTGCGGCATATAATAATATTTATGTGTTTGGTATGCAGATGGTACTTACGCTTGGAGCGATCTCGGTAAAATGTTTGCCATTGAAAAAAACACGAAGTTTGTAGCTGAAAGTAAAGTATATCGAAAATAATATATGTACATTATACCTTCTGCAAGTATACATTGGTCGTGTCAAGAGTGAGAATAACAGGAGAGTATGTATGAGACGATGTATAAATGTGAATGTGTGCCAAGATGTAATGTACTTTTCACAATAAATTATCGTTTTCAGATTCAGTCACAAAACAAAGCTTTTCAACCACAGAATTGGACGTCGGATTTCGACTTGTATTTGTATATTTGTTAAATAATTATTACATATGACATAATTATTACAGGTGATTAATTGTTTTATATTACGTAATATTTTTACATGTTACAAAATTGTTACACGATACTTAATAGCTAACATGTTACATAATTGTTACATGATACATTATTGTTATATAATTTCTACATATTACATAGTTGGTACAAGTAACATAATTGTAACGTGTTATACAATTGTTACAAATTGTTACATGTTACGAATACAATGTTTGCCTTTTTATTTATTTTTTTTATTTAATATACATATTACTACTATAATAGATTTATAAATACAGATAGTTCGAGGCTAATTGCAAAATGTTTATTTTAAACAAAACTGCCATACTCAATTGAGAAATAATTTTTCGTGAGTGAATTGTGGAGAAGCGCCATTTTAGTTTATAGGTGGCTTAAAAAATACATTATTTGACGTACCTAAATAATGAACCTAAAGCATAATAATAAACTTAAGATAGCACAATAGTTTCTAAAATGTAAAGATCAGAAAGATAATAACAATTGTTACATGTTACATAATTGTTACGTGTATAAAATGTACATGTACAGTGTACACTACTCTTCAAATTTTTACTTGCTTGATAATTACAGTAACATAATATAAAAAGTAAAAAATTTCAATTGCCAGCTTAACAAATGTTAAAAAGTACATAAAAGAGTATTTCTCTGATATTTCATGATGAGTATTATAAGACCACGTAATTAATACCTATCATATTATTAATTACTTACAAATTTATTTATTTACCTTAATACTAACATGTACATAATTGAACTAGAATTCCCTCACCAAACACAAGAGCATTGTCTCTTTATGGTGAGGAAAGGCTACTTTAATTTCTATTGTTTTATATCTTGTTTATATCCTGTATACTTATCTATGTAAAAATATATTTTTTTTAAATATTAAATAAAAAACAATAAATAAAAAAATAAAAAAAATAACTACTGTGATGTAATGTGCACTCCTCTTCCAAACACAAGCTAACGATTCTATGGAAGAGCAGTATTCATATATGTTGATATGTAAAAACCCAATTTAAATACGATTGTATATGTATTTACTTTATTCCTTTAATAAAAAAAATAAAACTCTTCCATTTTTTATATTTCTAATACTGTTATGAATTCAATTTGTTTTATGTAAATTATATTTATCTTCTTATGGTTAGCAATTATATAATTTTATATAATTCTGTATTGAACTTATGTCATATCCTGTCTTATTTTTATTACAATATGATATCTTGTCTTAATATGATATTTTTCTTACTTTTCACGAGCAATTTTTTTTGTATAAAATTTTATATTCAATTTCATTATTTCTATTTTTTTTATGTTGTCTTTTTAGATGCAAAGTCACAAGGAGGAAATCCACAATTGGTTTTATTTTTGCTTTACTACATATCGTCACCTCAGTTGGAAAAGGTTCTTGCTGACATTTTTTTCAAAAATGACATTTGAATTGTGACGAATCAAATTTCGTCACAAATAAATTTGAACGTTAAACTAAGTATGTCCCGCAGTGTGCGCCCAAAGACAAAGAAAGTGTTGACAGACGGGGGTTGAAAAGAAATAAGTGAGAAGTGCGGGGTAGGGCGACAGGTCCTACGAGCTCAAGAAAGAAAGACAGTCAAGATCGAGGCGGGAGAGAGAGGAGACCGAGCCAGGAGTGGTGGTGAAGTACGCGTCCCCGCCCAGCGGTGTGATGCTGGGCGGTGGATGAAGAAGTTACAGTCGAGTTAGAGAAAGTGATTTTCAAGATATGTTATCTTCCACTCAGCCACGTAATGCTGGGCGTGAGGCGAAGAAAGTGCGGTGATCAGACGCAGCCGGGAGGCGAAGAAAAGTGTTATCCTCCGCCCGGCGACGTAATGTTGGGCGGGAGGCGAAGAAAGTGCGATGACCAGACGCGGCCGGGAGGGCCTGAGCTGCAGAACTGCAGAAGCTGCCACCTAGGACTTCGGCCTTACTAAGGCCATCGAACAAAATGAACTCAGTGACAACAATGTAGCTACAGTGAACAATGACAATGCGAATAGTGAAGAAGTAATCCGAACCATATGACAACTAGTTAAGTTATAGATGTAAGTAGATCTAAGTATAATTTAAATTTAGTATTAACCCTTGAAAAACCCTATTAAAATCAAGACTTATAATTATTAGATGTTCTTAATTAAATTCACCTCCCTAGTCCCCACCCAAGCGACACGAATTGGTGAGAAGGCAGAACATACGAATTGGTAAGTATAAGAACAGCAATATATTTAACTATGATTCTGAGCTAGATGCCGGAGGAGATGATAACAAGATTTTGTCACAATGGCGCCCAACGTGGGGCGGTTTTAGATATTTTATTATATCTATCACTAATGTTATTGACATTCCTTAAACCCATCCCTGAAAACAAGGTAAATATTTGCATGTTCTTATTATATTTAATCTTCTGTACTGTTTCTCGCTCTTGTCATGTTTTGTCTCGAGTTACATACCGTTGTTTGGGTGTTTCGTTTTTTGTATAGCGTAAAAAAATGTTCTGTGATGAAGTCAGATGCATGTCAAGTGCTATTTTTTGTCGGGGGGCAGTTAAATCATTATCAAACAAACTCGGGGTTTTGACACATTTGGGACTGTAGGTACCTGGAGATCGTTAATCCTCCCATCACCGATAGATATTTTCAGGAATGTTATATTTTTTATAAAACAAGTAAGTCGGGAGATGTCTAGTGGCTAATTTGTTTTTGTTAAAATGTATTAATGATAGTGATTTTAGGGTACCCATTGGAGTTTATTTTTTGTTGCGTTTTAGGCAGGGGTGTTTGACCCCGAGTAAGGATCATATATTATTTGTCCCGTTGACAAAGGTCATCAAATTAAAGATTGTGGTGAGCTGAGTCAGCAAATGTAAATTTGCTGTGTGTGAACGGCATAAGAATAACAATGTATTTTCTATATGTCATTCGGAGAAATTCATTTTCATACCACAATTTCGATCAATTTTATGTGTTCGGTAAAAATCCGATAATTAAAAATTGATGGCGGAAGGCGACCGATAGAGAGGGGAGAGAAAGGGTTAGGCGCATTCACTTAACGCGATTTGAGAAAAAACAAATATCTTCGTTCGGCGAAACCGTACATTATCTTGTATCTAAAGTCTCGCAATGTTTCGGATAGTAGTCTGCGCAGATGAGAAAATAAAAGGGCGCGTGCGAATGTGATGACGAACTGCGTTAGTTACGAATTGGAGCACTTACCACCGACACGATTTGTGAGGTACAAATACTTACGTTTGATGAACTTAGTATGAGAGTACCTAAATGTCTCCATATCTAAAAAGTAATCTGCGTGCGTGATAAAAGACCGGTGTTGGTAGAGGTGCGTCCACAAGTTAAAAAATGTGAAATGCGAACGGAAACGTAAAGGAGCACTGAACGTTCCACGATTTGAGTGGTACAAATATGCATGTTTGACGAAATTACTATGAGAGTACCTAAATGTCTCCATATCTGAATAGTCTGCATGCGTGATAAAAGACCGGTATTGGTAGAAGTGCGTCCACAAGCGAAAATGCGAAAACAAAAGCGAGCACTGAACGTTCCATGATTTGAGTGGAACAAATACGCGCGTTCGTTGAAATTAGTATGTGTGTACCTAAAAGTCTCGATATCTGAAAAGAATTCTGCGCGCGTGATAAAAGACTGTAAAATATGTAAAAGTGCGAAAAATTTAAATAAAATGGGATGATGCATTGAAGCATTAGCCAGCAGGAATGATAAAATGTGACATGTTGAGGTTGCATCTTAAAAGCGGTTGAATGAGAGACAGAGTATCCGGTTTTGGTGGTTTCTCCGTGTAATAGAAACTATCTGGCGCTCAATTTTCCATTGTGTATCACGTCGGGAGATACACTACAACTCTGTTGCCATATATTGTTTAGTTTTTTATCATTCATTTCATTTCAGATGTACTATGTATGTACACCGGATTTCTTGTTTTGTTATCGAAGATGTAGGCGTTAATAGATTTAAGTAAATGAGGAGTGAATAAAGATTAGTAACGGCCTCTTTTGCAAAGTACAACTAAGGTTTAGGTTTAAGTGATCAACGTGTATTGATAAGGAGTTATGCGTATGTAAGTATGGAATTCTATTATACTTCAGACATGCCAGCAGAACTGAGGGGAGATTAAACTGAAGTGGTAGGTATGAATTCCCAACTCCTTCCCTATCCTGATTCTTTGAAAATTTTATGTTGTCATTAATATTGTCATTAATTATGTTGTCATTTCATGTTGTCATTTAAAATCTTGTCATTAGTTTTTGGTCACATGCCTGGGAAGAAATTTGTAAACAAAAATTGAAAGGGTTTATATCCTCAAGTGTCTGGAGAGGATTGGATCGCTTGGTTAAAATAAGAAGTGTTATGTTAGTCGAGGTGTTAGTATTCATCGTTGATTTTAATGTGTTTTATTGTCACTTTTATTGTTTTCATGTTATTTTATGTTGATAGGCTAAATGTTTTGACTTGAGTTTTGTTGTGGGTTTGAAAGAGCGTGTAGCGAAAAGGATTGTCGTTGAAAATGAGATATGATGAAAAAGAGAAAAAAATGATGAGGATAAGTAATGATAAGAAATGTTAAATTTAGAATATTGAATTGTTTATAATTTAAGATTTACCATGTTAAGAGTAAAGAAGGTTGTCATATGGGAAAATGGAAATAGAAAATTATGTTTGTAGGAAACCATAATTTTCTTTTGTAACGAAGGGGGTGTTGTGACGAATCAAATTTCGTCACAAATAAATTTGAACGTTAAACTAAGTATGTCCCGCAGTGTGCGCCCAAAGACAAAGAAAGTGTTGACAGACGGGGGTTGAAAAGAAATAAGTGAGAAGTGCGGGGTAGGGCGACAGGTCCTACGAGCTCAAGAAAGAAAGACAGTCAAGATCGAGGCGGGAGAGAGAGGAGACCGAGCCAGGAGTGGTGGTGAAGTACGCGTCCCCGCCCAGCGGTGTGATGCTGGGCGGTGGATGAAGAAGTTACAGTCGAGTTAGAGAAAGTGATTTTCAAGATATGTTATCTTCCACTCAGCCACGTAATGCTGGGCGTGAGGCGAAGAAAGTGCGGTGATCAGACGCAGCCGGGAGGCGAAGAAAAGTGTTATCCTCCGCCCGGCGACGTAATGTTGGGCGGGAGGCGAAGAAAGTGCGATGACCAGACGCGGCCGGGAGGGCCTGAGCTGCAGAACTGCAGAAGCTGCCACCTAGGACTTCGGCCTTACTAAGGCCATCGAACAAAATGAACTCAGTGACAACAATGTAGCTACAGTGAACAATGACAATGCGAATAGTGAAGAAGTAATCCGAACCATATGACAACTAGTTAAGTTATAGATGTAAGTAGATCTAAGTATAATTTAAATTTAGTATTAACCCTTGAAAAACCCTATTAAAATCAAGACTTATAATTATTAGATGTTCTTAATTAAATTCACCTCCCTAGTCCCCACCCAAGCGACACGAATTGGTGAGAAGGCAGAACATACGAATTGGTAAGTATAAGAACAGCAATATATTTAACTATGATTCTGAGCTAGATGCCGGAGGAGATGTTAACGTGATTTAGACGTCACAGAATCCAAAACCAAATGAATTTTCTATGACCAAAATAACTTTCAGAGCCAACTGCGTTGTATTTTTTTTCCGTGGACACGTGTAAGACGAAATTCTAACATCAAGTTTTTAAAGCTTACATTTATTTTCCATAGAAAAATAGTTCCAAAATAAGAAAATGTAGTCAGAAAAAGTTAGCTCTTTTCATATGGTTCTATCTGCACGTTTAGGTAGTTCTAAAATGGTAAGTGAAAGTCCTATTTAAATCTTTTCCCTTCAAATATGTTAAAGATAGTACTTTACATAAGATTCAACCTCAAAATCAGATATTGGTCCATAGATTATGAGAAATCATATTTGCAAATTTTGACACGTCATACCTCAGAACAATGTTAAGTGATGTTAGAACCCTATCCAATAAAATTTAAACTGCCGATTTTACATATTTAAGTAGATTCTGCTGAAAAGTGACTGTTACTTCCTCAGTGACATTTCACTAATTTCTCATCATGGTTATAGTTTGAAGTTGAAACGTTGCACGTAGAATTATGTAAAAAGTGAATGTGGTGTAATTTAATTATTGTCTTTGAATGAATTTCTCGTTTGATTTGTTAGCAAATCTTGCGGAATTTTTATGTAATTTAAATTCAGATAATTTGCGCAACAATGACATTGTTATGTAAATTCAGGTGCATAATGTGGACGTTAAACGTTAATTAAATAATATGGAATGCATAATTGGTAGATACCAGGGCGTGTCATAACTTTTTACGGATTATTTTTATTATTCTGGAATCTAACCGAAAAAACAATATTCTCGTAGAGCAGGAGTGGAGGACTTTTTGGAGAATCTATAAAATTTGTATACCGACGTAAATATTATGTACCTTCCTGTCTCCTGGAAATAAAAAAAATATGAATAATTAGCAATTTTAATTTAATAGAAAATATTATTCAGTTTCCACCACTAAACCGGTAACCGGACAAATCAGAAGAGTGGCGAATCAGAACAAAGTGAAAGTCATGAAAAGTAATCAAAAAAAGGAAAACTAGATTAAGTAGGTTAGGTTAGGTTAGATTTTTGGACTATTTTATGAGAATATGGCAAAAACTGACCCAAAAGTACCCATATCTAATAACCTATCCATGTAAATATTTTTTTTTGTTAAAAATGTATTTCATCATAAATAGCCTCGCTTATTGAAATTACTAACATATTTTGTTACTTTTAATATGTTTGTTTGGAACTTTTGTATCGACATATTCTATTTCCCAGGGATAAATTCCCTAAATTAATGAATTCAAATATTAAAATAACTTTTCTGCTAAGTTACGGCACGCCCCTGACATATCAGCATTTTAATTCTATTTTTAAAAAATCAACAAAAGAAGATGTTTAATTTATTATCAAATTTATGTAGGCGGATACATGATAACTTAAGCTTTCATATTACAGCATTGTGTCGTATGAATCCAACTAATTCATACATCGCTTATATTATTTATCTATATCCGGAATTATATGTCATTACCGGTTGTATAATAAATAATAACATAACAGAACGTCCAAACTGTAGAATCTTGTCACGTACATCCTTCTATAACAGCTGCTAACAACTAGGCTGTGATGGGAAAGCGATTATTACCTGGTACTTTAAGTAGGTCGAAAAAACACGGAGGCAAGGCTGTCAGGCTCATCCATAGAACATTTTAAAGTAGTTACAGATATATCGAATATTTATTTGATAAGCAACTCTTTCATTTATAAATTTAATTTAACACCGATAATATCATATTTATATTAAAACAACATACATAATGTGACATTTTTAAATATATTTATTTGAATTACACCTTTGTCTTCGGGAAGTGGAAATCTTGGAAGAGGAAATTAACCCATTTCCCGATGGAGCTAAAACTCTGCAGATAGACTCGTTGAGGATGAAAATGCTTTTAATCATTTTTGGTGTTAATCACGTACACAGTTACAGTTAATATAGCAAATAAAGTCGGTCCCACCCACTAGGGATTTGGCGCAGTTGTAAGCGCGGTTGACTCTAGTCCCTGGATACGAAGTTTGAAGGTTTGAAATTCCCGTCGGCGACATGTATTTTTTCTCGGAAGATTTTTAAAATTTGTATGGTTGTTTCAGGCTAATAATTTTTGCTTATAATAATTTGTTATTCTTTGTGCTATGCATAAAAAACTTTGTCTTGTACAAAATAGTTTATCATTAAAAAGTAATGAAAATAGATGTATAATTTTGTCCATCTTTAAATTAAATACTACCTAAGAATTTGAAAGTCTAGTTAAGTTTAGTTAAGTCTAGTTATTTGAAAGTTTAGTTAGTTACGGCAACGGCAACGGCAACTGTGTTTCATTTCTTTAATGCATGTGAGGGAGATGTGTGATAGTTGTTAAATTTTTCATTTGGTTAAAACAAACATCGTATATCTTATTTTCAACAGTTCTTTCTTACACATTATTATGTAGTTCTTACCGTGAGATCAGTGTAAATGTTCGTTTGTTCAAAATCTTAAACGTGGAAATTTTGGCACTGCATTACATTCGAATACGCGTATGTTTTTATATACCTGTATTATATAGATGTCACCTGTGACAGGTAAAAACACGTTTTTTTTAAACAACCCTATCTGTTGGACGAACATGCTTTTTTGTTGTGTAAAGTATCACAACAAAGTATGTCTCTATCTGCAGAGACAGACTGAGCCACAGCAATGCTTGGGAAGGTACAGCTAGTTTTAATTAAAATTAATATGGAAAATACCCATAAGCTAATGTTTTAAGTATTTTGTCAAGGTCAAGGCGATGGTTAAGTTATGGAAAGTGTGTGATACGGTTTGAAGCGTGGTTGAAGAACTGCTTGTCCACAGCAAATCTTCTACGCTTGATTTCCACAAATATTCATCTTGATAGTTTTTTATTATTTTTATTTGGTACAATATTTTTTTACATTTCAAAGTTTTCCAGTAATGTTGGCCTCACTGGGTGGCTTGCCCGTGCTGATGCCTTCATTTTATAATATGAAAATATAATCTAAATACAATCTACAATATAAGATAAAATAATACATTTAATATATTATAATCTTGTGTGTTTGTGAGTGATTTGTGTTTATATTGGTTTAGTGCGTTACGTGTAGGTTTTATTTTTATTTTATGCTATGACATTTTGGTAATATATTGTCTTTTTTGTTCTTTAATCCATTTTGTAATTTTGTGTGTGAATTTATTTTTATTTTCCTCAATTTTAATTTCAATCTTAAGACTGTTGAAAGCTTTTATAGCATGGTATTGGTAGTGTCTTTGTCCAAAGCTTGAATTTACTGTCGGAGTTTTTAAGTTTTCTTGTCTAACTGGTCTGTTAAGTTTTAGAATAGCCATGTGGAATGTTGTCCCCAGATTTTATTTATTTTATTTTATTTTATCCAGAAAAAATCTATGATCGGAAGATGTATTTGGTTTCTCGAAGATGAATGCTGAAGAATTTATATAAAATATGATGATGAAATAATTGAACGGATTCGTAAGTCTCCAGCTA
The DNA here is from genome assembly GCF_061612785.1 of Hesperophylax consimilis. NCBI lineage: Eukaryota > Metazoa > Arthropoda > Insecta > Trichoptera > Limnephilidae > Hesperophylax > Hesperophylax consimilis. The sequence goes on along the minus strand of NC_142843.1, from coordinate 21,079,295 downwards.
AAAGATTGCCGCCCACTGCTCAAGGGTTGTTGAATTAGGAATGATTTTTTGCTCCGATTTCTACACTCAGATTTAGTGTGTGCGTGCTGATACTCCCTGTATATTATATTATTCTTAAAATTTAGTTAGGTATTAAGAAAAACTTTCCACGTTCATCTAAGATGACGTTCGGGATAAATTACTTACCATTATTTACTAGTAACCAATTATTTAAACTTGACACACAAAGCTGAGCTTCCACAATGGCCACTTTCATCTGTCAATGATGAGTGACGTCTTAACTACCTCTCAATATGATCTTCCCACTTGAAAGTCAGAGGAGCAGATAATTACATTCCTATCTGATTAAATACAAATTATAGACAATGCACGATACAGAGTTCATCAGACATTGAACACCTGCTCGTTTGGGTACCAAAGGTATTTACTGATGGCTGCGTTATAATACCAACCTCCCCTTATCTTATAAACTACGTATTCGTCACCTTAATTTTTCTTTTCGTATCTTTATAAGCCGCCAAACTACTTTTGTAGTTTGTCGGCAGATACATAATGAAATTTGTTATGTAAAAACGTGGTACATTTTCAAACGGTCTTTTTGTATAATAATAAGGGAACGATGAAAAGTAACCGACATTATCGATAAAAACCTTATCGCGTTAGATATCCAGGTCACCCATAAAGATTTTATCGCCGTCGTGCTCAGGAACGACAAGTTACTGATTTATCAATAAAACCTTTATCGATGTGCTTGTGCTAGAGGGAATAGAGTCGTGGAGTGTCCCATCCTCTCACATTTATTATTTAGATTAATTTTAACTACAAATGAGTAGGTACATAGCTAAATTTGTGTGGTTTTATTTGCTCCCCGTGTCAATAAAACCAAATCCAGCAGTATATTATTTAGCCAAAGAACGTACGATAGTAACATGTCGCATCCGTATAGGTATAATAGAATCAAAGGGAAATGTTGCATGGAAACGTGCCGTATCGCCAAGGTATAACCAAACTGCGTGGACTATCAAAGCGGCCGGCGGAGCCAATGGAAGATATGCGTTTAGATAGGCAGAAATAAATGCGAGGAGTCGATGTTCTTAGATACAATATACGCACGATTTCTTAATAATAATGGTTCATTGTTTATCTCCCTTGTTTAAATTTTCTTTATCAAAAATATCTATCTTAAAATGTCTTGTTTATCACGATACTTTTAAAAATGTGACTGCATGACCATTTACTAATAAAATTTTAGTCATTCAGAATATATCTGAACACGTGTTCAAGCAGGTGGCCTTGTCCGAATAAATATAATGGACGAGATGCGAAAATATTATTATTTGTAAGAACACGCGTTCTGACTTTCTTATAACATATGTCACGAACTTTCCAGAGATATTTTATGTAACATAATTTATAATTATTGATTAAATATTTATATATTCAATCAATTCGTTCGCTGAAAGGGTTCAGTACGTAACTACAGGAAACTAATTGGCAATCACAGCAGCGGTGCGTCTCTCATTTTCCGTTTAATCAATTACGGTACCTACTATGTAATGAGTGATTCCAAATATATTGGCTAATAAAATATTAAGGATAAAAAAAAACTTTCGCTTTGTCGAAATAGCTGATTCTTGATGGACATAAGTAATTTCTTCCTAAGAAATATTTACGGTAAAAAAATACAAATCTTAGTAATCATCTGTCGGTTCTAAGAAACTAAGGAAAAGAATCTGGGTTAAAACACCATAATAATTGGAAATTTCGCAGGGTTCTCTAAGGGTACCTTCACTAAATTAGTGTGGAATTGTAATATAATATTTTCTTTTACAATAAATATACTATAAGAGTACTAATTAAGTTGGTGTACCTACATATGAGGCGTGTTGAAACAAAGACAGCAATCTCCACCATTGGTGTAAAATGAGTTAGATATGGCGATGGATAGAGAATCAAAAATACTATCGACTGCTGCAAAGGTTTCGGAGCATAAACGACAATTTCCCATACATTTTTTAATTTTAATATTTAGTTCCACAACAAACATGGCAATCTCCTTTTGGTTACGGAACAAAAACAGCAGTTTTTGTTTGAGCCAATCAGAGACCCAGAAATATGATATTCAAAATGGCCACCCCATACAAAGTGTGAACAGCTGGTGTGATACACAAGCTCGGTTTTTTAATGTTTTTGTGGTGAAAAAGTGATTTATATTACTGTAAACTTTATTGAAATCAAAGATGAAATGTTTTCCATGTGAAGTTACACCAGAAATGGCAAGGAAGCGTGCGAAAAAACCAGAAATGTCGAAGATCAATGTTGCCAAAAAACAGAGGTTAGTAATGCATATAATGTTATTGTAAACATCAAACTTTTGTCCGTTTGGTGAAATGCCCATACATATGTTTTAAGTACCCGTGAAATATTAAGATAAAGTGTAATATTGTGATAAAGAGGATACTGAAATATTTATCTTACTTTTATTATTTGGTACTAACCAATTTAATATACATTTTTTTTTCAGATATTCGGCAAAACAATTCCTGCTCACTCAACAACTTTTGTTCTTTATTATGACCATTTTTCAATATTATTTTATACTTAATTAAAATTTACTTGATAAGGTACTTTTGTATTTTTTTAATTTAAAATTAAATTCACTAGAAAATATTTCAGAAATTTTAGAAAATAATAATATTTTTATGTCAGGATACTGTGTCTTTTATTCGTCACTATTTTGTTTGTTTTGTGTAATTAATTATTTTAAGAGTTACATATTAGATTTTTTTTTCTGTTCTGTTCTTATTTTTTGTACCGTTGTTACTTTGCCTAATTTTTTCAAAATATGGAATCTATCGCATTGCATTACCGCTGCATACATTCTGTAAAATTGTCTTTCCAATATGTAAATTGTCTTGTGTTGTAAAATATGTCTTTCCGAATAAATATGTAAAATGATACTTATTACTGATTTCCGTGTTTTACTGTAACCTAAAAAAAATGGCCTTTTCAGTTTGTAACAAAAGTAGCAAAATCCAAATGTGTTTGGAATAAAACCGGCAGTGTCCAACCTTCCAGAACAAAAGCAGCAATATCCATCTATTAATTGAAAATAACTCAATAATCTACCAATTAATCGCAATAAAATGTACACAGAGTGTTACTAAAGGAAACATTTACTAACAAAAACTATACTTTATAGTTACGGTATTGGAAAAATACAAAAAAAAACATTTATTGCATTTTACTCAAAATGAAAAGAAGTGGAGATTGCTGTCTTTGTTTCTATACGCCTCATATTAAACCTTGTCGAAATCTGAAATAAAAGTAAAGATTTGGGTGAAAACCATAGATATTAGAAATATTGCACGGTGAAGCCAATACAAGTGGTGCATTCGGTGCAATGCTTTTAGAAATTAACACGGTCTGTGTGGTGAAAAACGTTGGTGACACTTTTGTACTTTTGGACACGGTTTCATACTAATAATGGTTCATGGCTCATCCTTGTTTTTTTCTATGGTTAAAACAATGCCTATTCCTTTTAATGTGAAGTGTTTCAAAGAGTCCTAAAAAGTTGCTAATATTAGTATTTCTTTTGCTTTTTCATCGCTGAGGTAACTACGATAAAAAACTATGGTATCTTTGTTCAATTTTAGTATTGAAAATCTCTTATCCGTTAACTCTTGATAGGCCAAGATGCCAAACAAAACGTCTGTTTCCAAGTGGGGCTTCCGACGACCCCATTAATTTTTCTTATGGGCTTTTAAACTATAGAAATACCAATTATTCAGTCAATTATTAGTGGTAACTTATGTATTTGTGCAGGAATACGTAAAATAATAACATCTTATGTCAAGTATTTTAGCGAATATAAGGAGGATAGTAATTTTGGGTACTATCTACTCCCCCACTTGGCTGCGGGATAGTTAAAATTAAAAAGATGTGTGATCTAATATAGTATTTTAACTATAGTGTTAGAAAATCATCTTCATGAAGTAATTTAAGCCAACATTAGCAATCTCAGTTTCAGATTTTTCCATACTTCCTGATTATGCAAAATTTTGAAAATGACCTAGAAATTCGTGCATCTTCGGTTGTTTCATATTTGAACATAAAATTTAATGGCAGTCGTTTTACTCTGTAATGGCGTGAACCTTGCGTTGACATCTCGCCAATGAATGGACCAGCCTTGCTTTTTCAAGTTTGTCACAAAGGTTCCTGCAAGCCTATTGTACTTGATCCAATGTCATACAAAAAAACCCCAACCAAAGATAAACAACGTAGAGGAATAATTATTATAATTTATTGATAATTATTATAATTTGATGATTCCGTTTATTTTTAGTTTGGGTTTTAACAATGTGCCTAGTTCTAAGTGGTTCCACAATAATGATTTGCAATGGTTGTAAATGTGCAGTATTTTTTTAGATAAATATCTACTGAATAATAATAGTTTAACTTTTTGCCTCTCTTTAACAGCAATCTCAAATCAACTCAAAACTTATTTTGTAAATCTACATTGTTCTCTGGGACTATTTAAAAATATATTTTTTTGTATTTCGTATGAATAAATAACAACATGGCCCCGCACAAATTATTTAATAATTCAATAGTATCCCAGACAGAGACTTACATACTCTCAGTATTGCCCTGATGAAAGAATACTTCAATGAAAGAACATTCAGAATCGAGACATGTTGCTTGAAATGACTTTAGCGAGTTTGGTGACCAGATCTGAAATAGTTAAGTACTAGGCACCGTATATCTGGGTCTATTGCAGTTTTCAAGTTTTTAAAAAACCTAATAAATGTACTCGTCTATTCACCGCTATTATTACGTCTGATCTTGAAATTTGTGACTTGTGTTAATGAAACACCCACAATATAAAATAGTTAAATCTCTTACAAATTGGTAATTACATGTGTAATCGTACGTAAATAAATTACTATTATTTCTCCATAGCTAGAATCCTACCATGGAATAACCTAGTGACTACTCACACGTCCACCGAGTGAAACGAAAAACAATAAACAAGACAATAACCATACCAGTCTTGAATAGAATTCTTTGTCGAGAAGAGATAATTATATTGTTATTATCGTCAGATCAGGGGTCGACTATTTTATCTGAAATTAATATCTTTGGCAAATAATAAAAAGTTTTGCTTATAACCGAACCATGAATAAATCTCTCAACACTCTCAGTGAATAAATTATTTCTAGTTAATATTTTAAATAAGATACGTTTGCTATCATGAGGCTATGTCTTATAATTACGTAAATTTTAAAATTTTGGACATGATGCTTTTCGTTATCTCGTTAGATTTTTTGTCTTTATTTGAGTACTGGAAAAAAATCAATGGACACAGTAACACTTATCATTGAAATTTAGAGGTTATACAAAAGAAAAGAGAATGTAACAAAATACATACGCACAGGCTTCGCCTTTGTGGGATTTTTTGTTACTGCCCATAGACATATGCATATTAGTAGACCTGCCCTAAGTGATAAAAGCGTATTATTCCCCACTCCCCATACCGGTTCCATTGGAGCCGGTTGGGCTCGCATATGGCCTCCCGTGAATCTAGAAAATGTGACGTCATCATTCTTGTGCGAACTAGCGTCGAGCTCTGGTCGAGGCATCATCGGTTCATTTTACGAAATAACACGGCAAAATGGTGGCTTGTGCTATGAAAACTTGTAAAAATAGATGTGAAAAAGAGAATAAACCCAATTGTCGTATTACATTCCATATGTAAGCATTATTTTACTTTATTTTAAGCTTATTCACATTGTATAGTATGGATCAGTTGTAGAAACATATACTATCACATCGAGATAAATCTGGACGCAAAACACTAAGCCGTTTGTATAAGAATCAGGGATGTGCCTTCGCCTTTTGCGCTTTGATAAAATACATAATCGTATCATTTGGAACGTCTATTTTTTAATCTGTTATATCTTGCTGGAACTCCGTCGTATTAATAAAGGATAATAAACCAATCATTTTTAAATTTATTCCACTTTAATGGCGTTATTACAAAACGAGTTTTGAATTTTACACAACTCATAAACAACACTTAATATAGGATAAATTGTTGGTTATCAATTATGAAAAATTGGTATGTTTGGAAGTAAAATGTAGATACAGTGAGCATGTTTGGAATGAAAAATGTATGTGTCATTTTGCTGTACGATGATATTTTTTATCTATTAAAATTAAAAATATTATATTTTTCTATTGCACGTCGCCACCGATCATATATTATCTTTGGATCATACTATCACACGTCATAACGAACCATGCGTTAGGTATGCGCTTTTTTCGTATGTACGGTACTGCTGGAACGAGAAGGAGTGCATATCACGTAATCAGAGATGTGCAAAATGGGTACCCAAAACCATTTGAAATGCAAAATGGAAATGGGTCAAAACTTTTCCATTTGAAAATGCAAAATGCAAAATGGTTTTTAGAAAAGCATTTCAAATGCAAAATGCAAAATACCTATTTTCAAAATGCATTGAAAATGCAAAATGGTTTCTCAGGTCAAACAATTAAAATAATTATAGAACAATTTTGTCATTTAATAATGGAAATCAATGTAGAACAAACATATTACATGATGGTAAATCCAAAAACACTACGACTACAGATTATGAAACCACAAAAAATTTGCGCGGGACAAATGTTGCCAAAGTAAAAACATATAAATCTAACATTTAATAATACAGCGTCATTGCCCCATTTTCAGCATTTGAATCAGTATTTTTTGTAATGGTATCACTCAATTGCCAGGGCTCATACCAGGGAGCAACTTGGAGCAACTTGACAAATGTAAATTATCTCTCATAGCGATGTTGAGGACCGACTGATATTTGGGGCTTATGAAAAAAAGATGAGTGGAGATAGTAGGAAGAATGTTGCAAAAAAGCATTAAAAATGGAAAATGCATTGAGAAAAGCATTTAAAATGCAAAATGGTTTTTAGAAAAGCAATTAAAATGCAAAATGGAAAATACCCATTTTGCATTTCCATTTGAAATGGATTTATTTGAAATAAAGCACATCTCTGCACGTAATGCGCTAGGTTATACCGAGTGGCGATGTGTGATAGAAAATCGTGTTTTTTGTTTTTAATTGAAAAAGTGTCATCGGACGGCAAAATGATGTCCAAATTTTTACTCCAAATACTCTTAGGAATCGCTGGTAAAAGCTGTGTGTATATAATTTTATTTGTTTTTTTAGTTGTTTTACTTTTCTATTATCTTCTTAAAAGTGAAATGTTATATATTTTCTTAAAGATTTAATTATTTTATTATTAATAGGAACAGAGCGGTTGTGACAACCCTCCAACATTAGTCGAATGTAGCGATTCTCAAGTGTGCTCATCGTTGTTTACAGGGAAGTAAATTATGAAACATTTATAAAAGTGTCTTAACTAAATACGTAAACAAAATATTCGACTCTGAAAATAGAAGAAATTTACTTTGCCGAATTTGGCGAATTTCATAACGTGGCGAGTAATTTGCGCTCCCATGTAAAAATGTCTATTCATTCAAAAGAAGATTTTACTATTAAGAACTAAATGGTGATATTATAATGCGAGATGCCTATATACTGTCAGATTGATTTATTGACGAATCACAGTCAGCTTTCCCCTCTGCGTTCCCCAACCGTTGATTTTACCCCTCACCTTTAAGTTCTAGTCTATTAATATTCATATGTCTGTGTTACTGCCTTATGTTTTGTATAACTATATATGTACCTGTATGTATCAAACAAATTTCCAATAAAAAAATTACAAAAAACGAAATTTTTTGGAAAGTGTATTCACAAAATTTCATATTTTTTTCTCAAATTGCGGTCGGAACCTTTGGTTTCATAAAACCATAGAAGTGAATACTTTATTTGGTGGTGGTTAAATTATATATTTTAGACATAAAGCTCGGTGTTTTCTCTTTCTAACGCCGTCTAGTTTATATTTCTAACTATGAAGGTAAGGGAGTCACAACGATTTCTTTTAGAACAGAGAACAAATCGACTCTACGGGTAGTAACTTTTTGACCGAATTTTAACCAAATAGGTAAATTAGCATGATGGGTTAAGAAAATTATTCATATAATACTAGAAAAGTGAAATAAGTTATTTAAAATTTAGAACACCGAGCATCCGCAACCTCATTCCACCGTCATGTGCCGAGGCGATTATTTTCTCGATAATAATGATATTTTAGAAAATTATGCCGTCTTATCAGATAATGTTTTTTTATTGTTAAAATATATTTATGAAAATATTGTATTGTCTACCAATATATTAATATTAGACTAGCTACTAATATTCAGAGAAATGTTTTTTTTCTCTCTCATGTTGTAAAAAAATATTTTAAAGAAACACGAAAATATTTTTGAAATTAAGTAAGTATTTTTACAATATTACATATTGATACAAATTTTTCGCTGTTGATAGGCACTTCTGGCACACAAAGAGGTATAAAAGTCTTCAATTTTGTAAAAATAGAGAGAATTGACGACGAGATCATTTGATAAAATAATATCTAAATCATGAATACCCGCCATAATACAAAAAATGTATTCACTGTAAAAATTGTTTTTGCACGGCATAAAAAAAAATTGTAAAAATTAGTGGCTCGCCAGCAAAAGGTTACGTATCCCAGTCTTAGACCTAGCGTCGTGCTACGCTTCCGGAGGCGCCTATTTTCACTTTTACGCTGTTATTATTTATGACTGCACCGAATAATGGTTTGTCCCCGTATACTGTTATACATACTGCATAACACACTTGATATGGCGTGTACCTACAGTCCTACAGCCTGTCAACAAATAGTAGACACAAAAATGGTTTAAATGGGAACACCAAGACCGTTGAATGGAAAGAAGTACAAGAAGTCATTCCTGAAAAGATATTTAAATCGTATTGCTTATATTAATTAATTTATATCCACATCATATTCTAAGGAAATTTAATATTCTAACTACCTAGTTGTTTTTTTAGCGAGATAATTGCATAGAATTTTTTTTTTTTGGATTTTTGAAATACTAAAAAAATAAGCCATTTATTCGATGATTAATTAAAATAACTACGTGGAAGAAGCAAACTCTTTAAGCATTTAAAAATTTAAAAAAAAACGACTAAAGATAAGTATTGAATTATTATTTTTCCCGACCAGTAAATCTATTACATTTGGAAGAGTAACTCTTATTCGAATATAATTAAAAATAGTAATTTCGGTTGTGTTTCTGTCTCTAACTCCGGTTCAATGAACTTTGGAACTTGGATTTGCTTTGAATTTAAATGTCAATCAAACAAAATTATCTGTTTGTGGGAACAATTCATACAAGAGATAAAGTAGGTGCCAAAAGTATTCAATTTATATGATCAATACATAATTGAATATTTGAAAAGCGCATTTCTTTTGTTTATTTTTTTTACAGTTATCGTAATGTTTCAAGTGTGTTTAAAATGTTAATTTATAATCTTCTCTAAAATTGACTTAAAATGTTTTTTTTCAGCTTCACGAATCCTGCATTTATGATATCACGAGTATATAATATTTTATGTTCTAAAATCAAGTAGCAAGATTTTTTTCTTCTCATATTCTTACATTTGTAGACAGACTGTATAACTCTGAATAATAATTAGATATTATTTAAAACTGTTATAGGTAATCAATAAGACTACTTTTATCGCAACATTATTATTATAGTAGCAAACGTGTTGTTATTATAATTTAATTGCATTATTATACGAAATGTGGCAATGTTTTCGTGAAAGAGAAATTACTAAGTACTTATTTTGTTGCAGAAAAAAATGTAGCCTTAACCTTGTTTGTTCGATAATTATGGTAGCTCGGTATACTCCAACACCTGCAACGTTACTTTATATAATTTTATATTAAGATAAATAGGTACCTATACATAACCACGTAATTTTTTAAAATTAATTTTAAGTATTGAAAGATACATTCAGTATCACCCCAACGAAAGATAACCACTCAGAATTAAAGCGATGGTCATGCTTTAAATGGGTTTAGCCGTGTTTGGTTACTATATCTGAATAGCCAAGTATCCCAACCATTCTCTTCTCTATCTTCTTCCCCTCCCCACTCTCTTTAGTCTCACAATAAACTTAATTGGGGATGCCATAGTCCCACTGTCTCCAAGACCACTGGGAACAATTGGGACTCTTGATGGAAATCAGTAAGTACCCATAGCGCTATACGATTAGAGGCGCTATTACTTACTAATATCTCGTCGAAACGTGTCCGCTATTACAACGTGATAGTGATAAGCAATAGTTCTAGTTAGAGCGTTGGGAGCGTTGGAGGTAAATTGGAGTTAAAAAAACTATAAATATCACATCAATGTTAGTACCTAACGGAAATATATAATACTGCTGAAACCAACTAAACCATTGATTTATTTTTTTAGTACCTATTTCTGGGATCGGTAGACCCAAGCACATTACTCATGGTTTTAAATTATTTTTTGGTATTTAGATGTTAAATAGAATTTTAACCCCTATAGTGCGGCTGACTACATCAGCGTCAAGTGAAATTATGACTACCTTGAGGTGCACTGCAGTGTGCAGTGTGTAAGGCTTAGTTTTAATGTTGTATTTCGTTACTGTCAATGAAAATTCGAAGTTTAAAAAGTTGACATTGTAGAAGTGTGTCTATTATTTCTGTTAAAACTTTCAATATTATGTATACTTAAAATGTTAATTTTCGATTATTAAATCTTAAATCTCCAAAAGTTATTTTAAAAGCAAAATGCACTATTGTTTATCTATCTGCACAGACAGCCTGAGCCATAGCAACGTGTAGCGAGGAACAGCTTGTACTTTGTTCATCCTAGACATGAGAGACTGTAGATCTTTCATACTGTTAACAATCAGCACCTCATCACCAGCATACAGCAGGCAACATTCTTTCAGATTACTCAAATTTGCGCCCAATCCCACCTTTTTAAATTCTTGCATACAATTATCCATGTATAGATTGAATAACCACGGTGACATTACGCACCCTTGTTTAGAACCTTTTGTGAAATCAAACTACCCTATAGAACCACCGTTCACCCAAACACACGCACAGAGACGCAAATGCCTGAGTGAGATTCGTATTCACTTCATACTTGACAACACAAGAACTTTGAATGTGTTCGGTATAAATTTTGGGACTTCAATATTATTCCGATATATCGATTCGTAAGTTGTTTAATTGATTCACCTTAAAAAAATGTTTTATCGAATATTTTTTATAACTTTTCTATTGTGGGTACATCGAATGGTGAGTAGAGAATTAACATTTTTAATTATAATAGATTTCTTCTCTGCATATCCCAGCGGAAACACGATATGTTGGTACAGAGAAGCCTTTATCAAAACACGCATAGTTATGTTATGCGATCCTAGATATGATAGATATGAAGTATGCAAATAATGGTCAAACTCATCCTTTTTAATAGCATGTCGAATAAACCATAAGTGGTAGCAACTTTCATTGCAATAATTAAAACGGGTATCGCTACATTATGGGGATTGGTTGACCAGCAAGGCTGTGAATGTGGATACTACTTATGAAATTTTGTATGGAATTGAAAAGTGCGATTACTTTGTATGTATGCAATGTTGCAATGTATTGGCACGATGGGAGAGCGGGTGAAGAATTGCCGTTTGACCCGCAGTTCGTAGGTTCAGATTCCGCACTGCGGCAATGAGCTCATTCTGTTTTCTTGCTGCTGAACCTGTAATCATATGGAGTATTGCAGTTTCTGTGAGTTTGTAATTATAGTAAGTAAGTATAATTTGTGACGCTTTCAGCTTGCATCAACTATATTATTATAGATGACGTCCTTTTCAAACTTAGAACGAATTGTCAAATAGTAACAAATTTTTCAATTAAGTTTGTACGACGCCTACCGAAAACGTCAGAAGTCGTTTTTGGTCCATAAGTTATCTTGGTGAAAATAAATCCTGGGACGAGGATTTTTTAACAGTTTTAAGAGAAACGGTTCTACGATCTTTTCAAGCAAAACTTAATTTTGGATATGAGAGCAAAATACCCAACAAAAAAATTAAAAAATAAATCTAAATATATGCAAATATCTATTACGGATGTGAGCTATTCTATTAATTTGTGTTTTTATTATTTATTTATTTGGTTCATTAATTTTTTTTTGTAATTTAAGAGGCAACTTTTAACAGTAATTACTAAAAAAATAATCTTGCCCAACATACTGTGTTAATGGAATGAAAAAAAATAAGAAAAATATAATAAAAAATGTGGTTTTTTTACGATGTTTTATTATTTATGTTCCAACGTTAATCGGTCATTAGTAATTTTTTATATAAATTTTTGCCCCCCAAAATGTTTTTTATAAAATTCTTTATATTCCATCATATTTACATAGTAGGTAGGACTTTTTTACTATCATGAAAAATCGATTTATTTATGTTTGGTTGGTTATTTGGCCTCAAATTCAAAATTATTTTTTTTTTTATGAAAATGGGGTACACAACCATTTTTCATGTTTTTTAATATAGCTTATATCACTTGTACCCAAACTTCTATATAAATATATTATTAATTAACGAGTTGTATACTATGTATTACTTATTAGGAATATTAGGATACCTTATAAGAGAAAAACAAGATTTTTTTACGACACTCTCAGAAAATTCTAAATTATGTACGTCTGCTAAAAATAAACGTCTAAAATGAAATCTGACCTAAAGTATAAAAACAATAATTTTAGTCTACCATAACAAGGGTGCTTCACGAATATAAATAAAAAGTAATTGTACAAACTAAAGTAAACTTTAAATGTAGGTACCTACCTATAGGTACTTAAATTACCTTGACTTAAAAAAACTAATATTTTTATATTCGCTTATTTACAAATGGGCGGGCACTAAAATATTGCTGTTTCAAAAAATGTAAGCCGTCAAATAAAGATTTTATGACCTGATGGTTCTGAATAGCCTTGAATAATATTTTATTTCGATAATGATGATTTACACTGATTGACCTGTGACTCTCAAAATATATAAGAGTTTAATAAATATGACCTACGTTGCGGATCCACCACCATGCGAGTACCCACAATCATACCAAAACCGAGTTGTTTCATTTGTAGTATAAGTAGGTTAAACCATATTTTCATTAAAACATAACATCACATTTATTTATCAACGCCATTTTTCGGGCCTTTTACGTGAGAATATTAAGAAATATACATTATTTATTGTATATAACTTAATTATTAATTGATTATATTATATTACAAAACTTAACTATACATAACTTTATCAGAATTTAGAAACAGGTTCAACATAACTACTTCAAATTGACGGTTTAAAACAAACACCACAGTTTTTAATTGTTTTTTTTTTTAAATCTAAATACCGCACAAAAGTCCCAAATGCTCCCAATCATATAGAGCCAGTGACCCTAATTCACACGGCATGAAAAATTTGAGGCTAAAGGTAGTTGGGAGGGGAAGGAAACGGGAAAGAGGTAGGTGTAAATACACTATATATTATTTTTAATTAATAACTTGTAAAGTAACACAAATTATTCAAATCAAGTTGCTAGTCTTGAGCGTCGCTCCTCGACCACGGTGGCCATTTGTATATCATAAAACCTTTGAACCACGGCAATATATTATTAAAATTATTCAATATTATTACAAATAAGCACTTTTATTCTATGTATGCTTACATAAATAAGAGGGAGTATGTTGGAATGGTTTAAGAGTTATCTATTAGGAAGGTACTTAGCAGTCAAGATAGATTCGTTCACTTCTTATACATTTGCTGCCTCGAGCGGAGTACCACAGGGATCTCACTTGGGCCCAATTTTATTTTGTTTGTTTATCAATGATATTGTTAATATTTTTACTAATGTTAAAGTCCTATTATTTGCCGACGATCTGAAGATATACAGAATAATCAAAGACGATGACGATCGCGCAATTTTGCAGTTGAACCTTAATAAACTATGTGCGTGGTGTTCTGTCAATGATTTGCAACTAAATTTAGGTAAATGCCAGATTATCAGTTTTTACAAAGGCAAAAATCCACTTAATTTTTCCTATTTTATGAATGGTGCTAATCTTCTTCGTGTATCACAGATTCGTGATCTTGGTGTTATATTCCACGAGAGTCTACAGTTTAACGAACACATCGATGAAATAACAAGCGATGCGATGAGAATACTAGGTTTTATTTTGAGAATGGGAGCAAATTTTAAAAGTATGTCAACATTAAAACATCTGTATTGCTCGTTAGTACGAAGCAAATTAGAATACAATTCCACCGTATGGTCACCGTACTACAAGGTCCATTCTCAATCATTAGAAAAGGTACAAAATAAATTCCTTCGGTACATTAATTTTAAAATGAAAATTCCAATCGAATTTATAAATTACAATAACTTGCTTGCTGAAACTAAACTTCTTAAATTATCTGATAGAAGAGTGTTAATTGATTTGCTATTTTTATTCAAAATTATTAAATCTTTAATTGACAGCCCTAATTTGTTGGAACTTATTTGCATTAATGTTCCTGCTAGGCAAACTCGCAGTAAAGATACTTTTAAATTTAACAAGAACCTCAACACTAATTATTCTATTTTTTCACCAATTCCTAGAATTCACAACCTTGCGAATAAATACTGTGAACTTATAGATATATTTGGTTTTGACAATTTTGTGAGCTTTAAAAGGCAACTTATTTCGATTCTATCGGCTAATAATTAACTTTTATAGCTTTAATAATTTTATTACATCTTCTCCCATTCGAAACCTTTCAAGTAAATTATATCCATATTTGTTTGTTTTTTATTTGCTCTACTATACACTTATAATTGTATGCATATACCTACTAACTACTTTTTATACATAACACTATGTTCCATCTCAGATCTTATTATTTCTTATTCATGTCGATATTGCTAAATTCTATTAGTTTTTGCTTTTTACAGGTGCAACTCTTATTTTGTTATTTTTTTTTTTTTTTAAATCTCTGTTATAATGTTCTTTACCTCACGAGTAAGTTACACTCTAATTTATATTGGTTTATCGATTTGTTAAACACACAATTAATACTGGGTTTAAACACACCCACTTACTTACTTTTTATGTTGAACTTTCTTTTACTTACTATTTCATGCTTGGGTATATTTTATATTGAATCCATCTTATTAGTGTTTTGCTAATTTGCACAAAATTTTATTATATGTGTTGCTTTCTTACAATTAACTCCATTTATCTTCTTATGTTCAATTATTGTAATCAATGTAAATGTATATTTTCATGTAAAAGCCCATAAGGGCGTAAATAAAATAATAAATAAATAAATAAATATTATTTGTTATATAAATATGTAATGTAATTTATACAGACTTGTAATTAAAACACATTATTACAAACAAATTATAAACGTACGAAATAATATAAATAACCGATAAAGCTGTATCTTCATAAAAAGGTGTTTTTGTGTACCTGTACTAATTACTGTACTGTAAATAACTTCTGTATATCAATGAAAAATAGTGTAACTGGGAATATCCAATATGATCTAAATCTTTGATTTAAATGCTTGAAATCAACGCCGGTTTTTGGCCTCTCGAAAGTGACCAAATATAACTTACGCGAAGATGAATTCGCGTCGAGGTTACATTCCTTTTATTCGTGAAGATATCTGGATAAAAGCAATTTTAATTACATATAACCAAGCGACATAGTGGCAGAGCGGTAAGCTGAGATTTTACTGGAACATTTAACGTATTCAACCTCTCTTCCTCTCCCCAATTTTCTCTATCGCTCACAGCACTCTCAAAATAGAGATTAGTTCCGCTGGGGAAGTTTTAGAAAATTCAGATTGTCGAAATCCTAACCTATTTATGTTTAGCACTTGTAATTAGAAAACAATTTTCTTTAAAAGCACTCACAAAATTAGAGTCAGATCATATGAAAGATAAGCTTCCGGGAAATGAAGGTCCATTAAAAAACAAATCAATATCTAGCATCTCGTTATGTTCATGTAAAGAGAGAGCAACTCTTTGCAACTGCATCAAGAACAAGATAAGAACAAAATAAAGTAGGTACAGTTCCTCAACTTTGGTCTGCAGGGTTAATTAGGAGACCCAGCCACGCGTACTCTCTAAA